>NC_059381.1:14736888-15029388 GCF_019703515.2 Myxocyprinus asiaticus | reverse complement strand
TGACTGCAAAGATATGGCACTGAGTGCAAATGGAGATAGGCAGAGAGAATTTCTGGATGTAAATGGGGTCAACATTCACGTAATTTCCTTGCAATAGTACTCAATCTAAATGCTCTGTTAGTGTTAGTAGTTGGTGTACTATCTTCACTCACTGAGTATGTGCTTTTGTTTATCATAGGTAACTCACTTCAGCTAACTTCAAATGCTTCTCTGTGAGTGTGGTTGGAAAACTCTCAATACCCTTTACAGAATTTGGCTGCTAGGCAATTGTTGTGTTTGCTAATTGTATGCTTGAGCATGTTGGTCTTCTAAAATGCCTCTTTCTTCCCAAATCAACGAACATCCCTCCTCAGTGAACTGACAGTAATTGCTGACTTAAGCGGAAGGGGAGTCATCAGCTTCTCATGCTGTCAATATATCTATTCAGCATGGCATAAGTGAGTACAAGGTTAAAGCCATGTTTAGCAGAACCACACAGTGAGCCACATTAAAAAGCCAACCCGTAGGAAGAAAACTGTTTGATGCACCATTCCATATCAGTTACTACAAAAACAGAATGAGACTATGAGAACTAATTTGGATTTTATTGACTTTATTGGGTTGTATCCACTATAGACATTGAGGTGGACATGTCCCTGCCAATATTCAGAAGTGGTCAAAATGGGGTTTTCAATTACATGATCATGATTGTCTGATACATTTGCCAATTTTATACATTTGTATAATTTACACATTTGTATGTATTATACTTATGCAATATTGATCTCATCATGATGGCGCCGCAGATGGCAGCCTCAGTGTGGAGCGCTCCTATTGTTTTGTTGTTTTTGTTTGTTTGTCCTGTGTTTAGTAATCTTTTCCCAGTCAGTTTTACCAGAGACGAACTGCTGAACATTCAACAGCTTATACCAGACAGTCTTTTCCTGGTTTTTGAATATTCAGACGTTCTGCTAGACATTTTAGTTGGAGGCGCGGCTTTGTTGTTCAGGAGACGCAGGCGAGAAAGACGAGCCGGTGCGCTGGTCAAACTCTGTCGGCGGGGCTTTCGAACAATGCTGCCGAGCATTCATCTTGCGAATCTCTGCTCTCTTCCTAACAAAACGGATGAACTACATCTCCTCACCCGTACAAACAAGGACTTTTCAACCTCTGCTGCCTTGTGCTTCACACAAACCTGGCTGAGTGAAGCCATTCCGGACAGCGCGTTACATCTGCCGGGCTTCCAGCTGTTCAGAGCGGATCGCATCGCGGAGTTAACGGGGAAAATGAGAGGCGGTGGAACATGCTTTTACATCAATGAAAGTATGGTGTACAGATGTAACAACATTAAAGAGGATGTGCTGTCCTAATTTGGAAGCGCTCTTTATTAACTGTAAGCCTTTCTACTAACCGTGGGAGTTTTCCTCGTTTATTCTGGTGAGTGTGTATATCAGGCCAAACGCGTGTTTGAATGCGGCGCTGCAACAGCTGGCTGATCAAATCACTGACACAGAACAACAATGCCTGGACTCAGTTATTATTATTCTTGGGGATTTTAACAAAGCAAATCTCACACGTGAACTGCCCAAATACAAACAGCACATTACATGCCCCACCAGAGACAGAAATATACTGGATCATTGCTACACAACAATAAAGGATGCATATCGCTCTGTCCCCTAGAGCAGCTTTGGGACTCTCTGATCACTGTCTGGTTCATCTTCTTCCAACCTACAGGCAGAAATTAAAATCAACCAAGCCAGTAGTAAGGACTGTAAAGAGATGGACCAATGAAGCATAGCAGGAACCACAAGCCTGCTTCGACTGCACGGACCTGGACGAGCTCACAGATAATGTTACATCATATATCACTTTCTGTGAGGATATGTGCATTCCTACTAGGACTTATTTAAAGTTCAACAACGACAAACCGTGGTTTACAGCAGAGCTCAGGCAGCTTCGTCAGGCCAAAGAGGATGCTTACAGAGGTGGGGATAAAGTCTTGTACAATCAGGCCAGGAACACACTGAACAAGGAAATCAAGAGTGGCTAAAAGAAGATACTGTGAGAAGCTGAAAAACAAGTTTTCAGCTAACGACCCTGCATCAGTGTGGAGTGGCATGAAACAACTCACAAATTACAGGACTCCTACCCCCAACCCTGTGGTGGACCAACAACTGGCTGACGACCTGAATGTGTTCTACTGCAGATTTGAAAGGCCCAATCTCACACCCCATACCCACTCTGACCTTCACTTCACACAAACACCAACACCTCCTGCAACCCCCCTCCTCCCCCTCCTGCTACTCAACCTGCACTTAAGATCTGTGAAGATGATGTGAGCCGTGTCTTTCGGAAACAAAAGACGAAGAAAGCTTCAGGCCCAGATGGCATCTCACCAGCGTGTCTTCGATCCTGTGTGAACCAGCTGGCCCCCATCTTCACACAGATCTTCAATAGATCACTGGAGCAATGTGAAGTCCCATGCTGCTTCAAACGTTCCACTATCATCCCCATCCCAAAGAAACCAAAAATCACAGGACTTAATGACTACAGACATTTCGCCCTGATGTCTGTGGTCATGAAATCATTTGAGAGACTGGTGTTGGCCCACCTGATCACTGGACCCTTTCTAGATCCCCTTCAATTTGCTTATCAAGCAAACAGGTCTGTGGATGATGCAGTCATCATGGGATTGCATCATATCCTGCAACATCTGGACAGACCAGGGACATATGCAAGGATCCTTTTTGTGGACTTCAGTTTGGCTTTCAACACCATCATCCCAGCTATACTCCAGAATAAATTACACCAACTCTCTGTTCCCATGTTTATCTGTCAGTGGATTACCAGCTTTCTGACGGACAGGCAGCAGCTTGTGAGACAGGGGAAACTCACTTCCAGCACCTGTACAATCAGCACTAGTGCCCCCCAGGGATGTGTGCTCTCCCCACTACTCTTCTCCCTCTACACCAATGACTGCATCTCCAAGGACCCCTCTGTCAAGCTCCTGAAGTCTGCAGACGACACCACTGTCATCGGCCTCATCCGAGATGACGATGAGTCTGCATACAGAAGGGAGGTTGAACAGCTGGCTGTCTGGTGCAGTCAAAACAACCTTGAGCTGAAGATGCTCAAAATGCTGGAGATGATTGTGGACTTTAGGAGGAACACCCCAACACTGACCCCCTCACCATTCTAAACAGCACTGTGGCAGCAGTGGAGTCATTCAGGTTCCTGGGCACTACCATCTCACAGGACCTGAAGTGGGAGACACACATTGACTCCATTGTGAAAAAGGCCCAGCAGAGGTTGTACTTCCTTCGCCAGCTGAGGAAGTTCAACCTGCCACAGGCGCTGCTGATACAGTTCTACTCAGCAGTCATTGAGTCTGTCCTCTGCACTTCAGTAACTGTCTGGTTTGGTTCAGCTACGAAATGGACTACAAAGGACTATTTGGACTGCTGAGAGGATTATTGGTTGCCCCCCCTCCCCCCTTCAAGAACTATACACTTCCAGAGTGATGAAAAAGTCTGGAAAAATCACTCTGGACCCCACACTACGTTTTTGAACTGTTGCCTTCTGGCTGACGCTTCAGAGCTCTGAGCACCAGAACCGTCAGGCACAAGAACAGTTTTTTCTCTCAGGCTATCCATCTCATGAACAGTTAAATTGCCCCATTGAGCAATAACTATGTGCAATACACAGTTTAGTCTTTTTTTATATTTATCCAACACATCCAACCTCTTCTGCCATTTCATTCCTCTGAAAAAAAAAAAAAAAAAATACATTTGCACTGTACATAACAGATTTGTATTTGCACTGTACATAACAGATAACAGATGTGTATTATAATGCACTACGTATGTGTATGTGTGTATGTATGTATGCGTGTGTCTGTGTGTGTATGTACGTATGTGTATAACTATTTTTTATTTTTTATTATTATCTATGTCTTGCTGCTGTTTTTGTATTGTTGTACACTGGAAGCTCCTGTCACCAAGACAAATTCCTTGTATATTGTAAATAGCCCTTCAGCTGTTACTAATTCACAATATGGTACAGCCTCGAGTGCATTATTGGTTTTATAAAATGGTTCCCACATAATAAAAATATTAAGGACACAAATGTTTATTAAAATGCTTTTTTTTTTATTTTTTTAAGTAAAATCAATAAATATCATCTTCCGCTAGAAAATTAGTCCCTGACAGTAAACAGTACGCAGAACCAACCAGCTAACAGGGAAGGTTCTCAGAACTTTGGATAACATTTTCTAAACGTTCTCTAAAAGTTATGAACAAACTTTCTTGCAGTAACGTTAACAGAATGTTCTTTCAAAGTTTTCTGTAATAAATGTTTTACAGAACGTTCCTATAACCAAGAAAAAACGTTCTTAATACATTATAAAATGTATGTTTTTTTTATATTTCCCGGAACTTTAAAATAACGTTTTTACAACCTAATGTAATAGTAAGGAAAACATTCTTAGAACATCAAACTGTTTGCTGTGATGCACAGTTATACAATTAGAAGCTGGATGAAGAGGTCACAGCTGTGCTTTATCAAGAATAAAGAACGTCTATTGACCAGTCAACATCCAGAACTAGATCTATCCATTTTATAAATACTTTGAAACACTCATATACATTTATCACTTTTAACACCTTTAAGGTTAAATCATTATTTAAATGTTAAATCTAAATCTAAATGGGTCAACATAAATCAAAACTGACTCTATATACTTACATAATACTAGTTCTTAGTCTTATTGTGAACGATTCATCATTGCATGTTATCCCAAATGAAAAATTAAATAAAAAAAAATCAATATCTGTGAATTCTTTCTTCTAAATGTAATAACTTGCTCCACCTTTTCAATTACGTTCCTTTGTGGCAAAGCCCTCTGGTTTTTAAACTCCACCCGCCATCCACACGTTGAGCATTTTTCACGACGACCCAATCAATTACCAGTGGATAAACTCAAACCTGCTCTTGTGTGTAACGAACCAAAGCTGAACCAAACTGATGAACATATGCGACTGCATTAACCAAGAGCACACAAAAGTAGGCTATTGTATACAATACAAACGCATTCATGTGACTATTGAGACAGTGCTTACTAAAATTACCCTTTATAATTGGTGGAGGAATTATCTAAATTTAGTCAGTAATCCAGGCAATTATATGAGCTAACAAGTCAGAGGAATATGTGAAGGCTGAGTGCAGTATATCCACGTTAAACATGCCACATCTTTGTTTACTGTTGTTGAGCTAAATGTCGTGAAGACAAAGCCGTTCTCAGCGCTCTTTATTTACATGTGAACCACAAGGGAAAGATCCCTGGGAAATGTGTTTCACCACTAGAGGGCACTGTCGACTCTTCGTCCATGCAGTTCGTGATGTAAAGGTATATTATAAAGGTAAATATTACAACCTGCATTATCATTGTTATTATAATAGAACCCTAATGAACCCTTTTCATAGTACTGAATGGGAGGCCACAGTAAATATTAGGCTATTTTTGAGTTCCCATTTGCTCCAACAGCAAAATAAACAATCTGAAACAATCTACTATTACATTTCCACGACTTTCCAAAAGAGGGATAAAATAGAGAGCGATTGATTACAGTGGTAAATAAAAAAAGAAAAAAAAAAGAGAGAGCGAGAGAGATGCCAAATATAGCCTACTTTCTGAAACCCCTTGGCAGCAGTGTCAACATGTTTTTTTTAATGCCAAGGTAAGAAGTAAAACCTTATATTTTAGGGCAAAGGCTTAGTTGCTTAAGTCGTAGACATATTTAACTGGCAGTATTTTCCACTCCACTCCCAATAAATCAAAGTAGATGTGTTTTTGTATTATATTGGCGGTCGGTCACAGGTAGCAAGTACATTTTATCATTTTAAAATGATATAAAATTAACAGCTGTTTTGATCGATTTAACTTCAAATGTGAATAATACATAGGCCTACAGTATAGGCTAATGCGAAAATGTGTATTTCATTTATTTTCTTTCATACATGATAGCCCAGGGGCGTTTGAAATGTGCTGCATAAATTCCAGAGGAGGCTGACAGCTCAAGACAAGGCACTGCTTAGTAAACTGATCAATAATAATAATTAAAAAAAAAAAAGTTTAGTTTCAAATGACTCATCGTCAGTTCCGCTTAAAATGTGGCTGAATAAGGTGAAATTATGTTTGCCTCCTTTCACATTAATAAACAATAATTATCTGAGATGAACTTTCAAGCCAAGCTTTCAGTATCACTTCAGTCAAGCCTGGTTGTGTTTAACGCGACAGATGAAGAAAAGTGAAATGTAGCCAAATATCAATAAAACCCACATTATTGAAAGATCAGAAGTGAAAGTCTGAAAGACATACTGTATATCTACACTCAATGAAGAAGTAGAGGATGAAGTTGCTCTTCACATATGGTGAGTTGATCTGTTAGCTGGAATGGGGCCCTCCATTATTTTATTAATTGATCAGTCTGCAGCCTACATGTAGATGCACTGCGTGATTGATTTGATATTATTTTATATCAACAAGTGTTTGCTTGGAGTTCGGAAAGATTTAAACGCATCGTTAATTATCAAGACTACCAGATATGAGGAAGAGCTCATCTGTGTATAGGAGCATAATCATCAGTTAAGGAAATCCAGTGGTAGTTTTTGATGCATTTAGTGTTTTGGGAGAAAATAAAATAAAATTGGCTTTTACCCCAGGGGAACTTTATAATAACAAGAGGTGCTCCAACATAGGGCAACACCGCTTATCTGCATCCAGGGCGCAGAATATTGTGCTTCAGTATAACTGGAGAACTTGGAGTCGCTTCAAAAGTTCATTTTAGGTGAATAGAGGTGCGCAACATGTAGGCCTACTTTACAACATCACACAGGTTTTTCTTCTGCAACAGTTTATTAAAGAAATTCGATCTGTCAGACAACCCACCAAAGAATCAGCAACACACCCCATAACAATATTGTTCTTTAATTTGTCCACAACATCTCACAAATAAACATGTGGACTAAGCATAATAACAGGAACACAAATTGAATGTTCAATGTGTTTCATTTGAACACAAGCACTGTTTTAAATAATGAGGATTAGACTTCTCACATTTTAACGTACTGAAAGTAACTACACGTAAATGCACATCGCTGTCAACATGCTTAAATATTAGAAAAATGGCATCTTTCAATTCATCCCTTTAAAAGCACCAGAGCCAAAAATAATAAACTCACTAGTTTGTTGTTGGAGGACTTGTGGAACATCCTGTACCATTTGTAGTATGTGTCCCTTTACGAGACTCCTGTGACTGTCTGTATTACATCCGTTCGTCTTCAATCAGTTATTCAGATGCTACCAACCAGATTATTTAAGTCCCTTTTTATGGTTATGAGACTGGTAGATCGAATTCCTTCTTATATTTTGGAGTTCGTTTGTTTAAGGCGCAGTTTGTTCAGTCCTCCGTCAGTAACCATAACAACAGCCAATAACCAGCCTTGCACAAGCGCAAGAGATCTTCACTTTTAGGCTTACAACCAAAAACTCCTTTATATTATTAATTTATATATTACATATATAGTATTTTTGCCACGTGTAAATAAAACATGTCTTGTATTAAATTAACCGTGCCATTTTTACTCGCGGTTAATGGTAAACCCGTATAATGAGGACACCCCTAAACAGCACCAGTCATTTTAGTCACGTTACAGTATCTTATGGTAAAGTGAATGTGTACCCCCCTTAGAAATTTCAAATGCGCCGCTAAGTAAATCATCCTGGCGCCGGCACTGAATAGGTTGCACGAGATTAGCCTATATGGTTATTTTGCATGCACATGCACTTGTTTGGAAAGGCATGTCTATATAAGTACACATTTGCAGGCGTGCTAGTGATACTAATATCTGAGAGTTTCAGAGTAGATTGACCACTGAAGTAAATTAGCGTTCATAGCAATCCAGTACCGCCTCCCAGTTCAGCAGCACCTCACAGAAATAGAGAGAGAGAGAGAGAGAGAGAGAGAGTGAGTGTATCATGACTCACTGTGTCTGTCGCTGCGGAACCCAAAGAGCAGACGAAAGCATGTGGAATGTTCACTGTGGAATTCATGGATAAGAGTAAGGACCATTTACACAGAACAAATTATTTTTATGCGCCAAATGACTTTTCCGCATACCGGTGAAGTTTATGACTTGTTCTTAAGCATCAAAACTGTGACTGGAGATAAACAGGTTGGACTCACTGGAATACAGTATCATTTCTTAAAGTGCTGAATACATGTGGAAGCCAGAGGTAGCTAGCTATATGTAGCTTTTTTCGTCATCTTTTTTGAGCGAGGACTAATTTCTGTTAGGCTAATGGTCCTAATTGTTTCATAATCCTCGATGTTCTCTTTACAAAAGTCACTTTTGACACGAGAGCACGTTAACGCGCCTCCTGGAATAACAGTGGATTTTAAATCATGAAGCGTTCGATTTGGACTCTGTGTTTGTTCATTATCGAAGAGCGATTTACAACTTTTCTGTAAGGAGCCGTTTATATCCTATAGATTAACGGGACACTGGTGTCTCGAGACGCGTTTTTAAAAGTTGACTTTTATAACCTGAACCGGCGTCTTAAAAAGGTGACGCTCCTGCACGAGACGCAGCACAACGGTCAAACGGAGAAAGTCTGTTTACACTGGAAAACAACTGAAAAATAGCGCGAACGGACGAAAAAACGCGTTCGATGTGAACGGCCCCTAAGATCCCTCACACGGCTCACACGGAAAAAAATGATTTTTTTCAGACGGATCACACATCAACACCTACCAGACAAATTCTAATACAGACACTTGTGGCTTCGCACTTTGTTATTCCACTATCAATCAACATTTCAAGGTACTGCTATAGCCTATATAAGACGCAACTAATATTCTTTTATGACCAACTGTTATTTTACGTTTTTTAAAGGGGTTTGGCGTGCTTTTCGTTCAGTTCGAGCATCATCCTTTTCAGATACTTCAAAAGACATTTAAAACCCATGAAACATGGCTGTCATGATGATAACATTTAGTTATTGCAACACACTGTTGGTGCCAGGAGAGACCAGTTTGGTGATGTTCTGAGAGGGAAACACCTAAAAGTGAACCAATACTGTGATTTTTGCTTTGAAGAGATGAAATCTTTGCATATTATCTCGTAGACCATAAAGGAAGATTTGTCACTAGGAGCTGTTGTCATCGGGAACCACTTCCCATTCTGTTCCCTTCTTCATCCCCGACCAACTTCAGACGAGGTGAAGATGATGCATCTTATACTCTTCATGCTTTGCAGAGGTGAGTGTGTCAAAGTGCATCTGTAACATATTGTATGAAGAACTGCATCTTTTTGGATCCTTAGTTAGGTGCCAGTTCACCTGTGTCATGACCATGGTTATTGTTTAATCACCACATGTTTATCGCAAGGTTCCCAAGGTCATGGAAAACCTGGAAATATCTGGGAATTTTAAATCTTTAAAAGTATTGGAAATTTCGAGTTATGCTTTGCTCTTAAATTTACTCACTGAGCACTTTATTAGGAACACCTGAACACTTACTCAGATAACCACTTTGTACAATATTGTAGTGAGCAGAATAGCATCTCAGAATGCACAACACCTTGAACATTGAGGGGGATGGGCTACAACAGCAGAAGACCATGTCTGGCACTTTATTAGGACCATAGTATTCCTAATAAAGTGATCAATGAGTGTATGTCATCACATAAACATTTTTCTTGGTTAGAGCTTGTGTAGAGTAGAACTTGATCGCAAGCCATTGTTATGTCTGATTTGTGAGCAAATACTTCTTTTGAGTTGGTTCTTTTCAGTTCTTTGGTTGAAATGGTTCACAAATAGGTCTGAACGATTAATTAGTGAATCAGTCTGAATCCAAATTACTTTTGATAATCGATTTCCAGAAATCACAAACAACTGGAAAAGTCATGGAAATTCACTGGTCAAAAAGGTGGAGGAACCCTGTTATGGGGAAAAAAATGCCCCAACTTAATTCTTCATCACATGGCTATATTAAGGAGACAGGGTGCTACCTGGCGTGTGAGTCACTGTGATTACAGATTGTATTTGACAGATTGAGTTTGAATGCCCATAGTTAAATTGCTAAGAAAAAAATCACCATAAGGATGTTAAAATGTGAGAGTGATGATCTATGAAAAAGTGCATGGATCTATTAATATCTAATGATAGTGCTTAAAAATGAAGAACATGCTGCATTAGGGCTGCACAATTAATCTAATAAATAATTGAGATTACAATTACAGCTACCACAATTAACTAATCGTGTCAAGTGTAAATTATAGCAGTCCATGTATGTATACTTATGTTGCGTCAAGATTTTCTATTTAATTTTCTATTTAACGCATGTTTTTGCAGTGGTTGATCATTTTAACCAATCAAAGATGTGTCCATTGCTCGCTTCTGTGTGTGATTTATTCAAAATTTGAATAAAATCTTTGTTTTTTATGCTTGTGAGAGGGCCAATGTAAAGTTGACCGTTTAGGTAACTAGTCTTGATTTACTGATGTATAAAACATCAATAAAGTCATTCAGGAACACAGTTCTCAGCTTGTTTTGGGTGTGTAGCCAACATAAAGAATACAGAATACAGTATGCAGTTGATCCACCCCAAATAAGTATTTTAATGTAAATTCTATTAATTGAAATGAATCACAATTACAATATCAAGGGAAATAATCATGCAGCCCTATGCTGCATAGAAACACACTTCAAACACTGACTGTCAAAGACAGAGTGATCTCTTATCTTGTACCTGTCCTTATGTTTTTTTACAGTTTGTAAAAAAAACCTTACTTCAGTGTCAAATGGGCTTTTACTATATAGATTTATTCAAGAAGTGTAGGGTCACTTAAATGTAAGTATTTTAGTGAGTTCTGTCACAGAGACACGTTTGCTCAAACCATCGATTCTTTCTGGAAACTATTCTCCAAAGGCTGTTTTTAGCATTTACTGCTTTAGAAAAGAGGATTCGGGACAAAATGGCAGGAGAATGTCACATGTAATCACTCAAAAAATAGTTTATTTCATTCTGAAAGAGAAAACATTAATTCCTTGGACATCATCATTGTCCTACTCCAAAAATAAGAGGGTGAATCATTTTTCTCTGGGCATGAATCACACTCACTCTATTGAGTTTGCATTTTCTGTGCCTTAAACACTGAGCGGTCTGGTTTGATTTGCCATGCCAAACTGGCTTAAGATCAACACGGCATTAACTATGCTTACATCACTCAAATGAGCAGCAGCATGCTATAGATTAGATGTTAATTTTAAAGGGACCTTATTTAGGATACAGTGCTATCATGATAAACTTTATGGGGATCACAACATGGAAATTATTGATATATACATGGAATCCCAAGAAAGGTGATGTACATTACAGTGATTGCTCCACTTTAGATCAGTGCACAGTCATTAGACAGTGCATTCTCTCCATTGGTGTGATTAAGCAATGATTCATATGACAGAGGGTAAAAAAAGAGAAAAACAAAATGCATAGCCTATATATATATATATATATATATATATATATATATATATATATATATATATATAAGGTTTGCATTAAGCAGCTAGGAACCTCACCGAGGCATCTGTTAGTGGTGCCAGTGGAAAAGCAGTGAGACGATGAAACAATAGTGGGTCCCTTGTGAGCCCATGCTGAAGTGCCAGCATCATTACAACATGCACTCACACAAACAACAAGACTATTAAGAGTGATTACAAGAGCTGTCTTTCTCTGTCTCACTGATCTTTGGCTATGGAAATAGTGAGAGAGGAGCTGTAATCACCTCCTTCATAATTGAGGGTAGCTGCCAGCAACCGTATGCCGCTTCCTCCTCAAAATCAATAAAAATAAAACCAGGGACGGTGTTTCATTTAACGTAGTCAAAATAAATAAGTGTAGCTCGGGTAGGGTGATTTAGACCTCGAAAATGATTAGCTGGAGCATTATAATCATTGTCACGACCGTCTGATGGGGATGTTGAAGTATTGTAGCAGAAATATCTTGACAAACTTTCATT
Source organism: Myxocyprinus asiaticus (assembly GCF_019703515.2). NCBI lineage: Eukaryota > Metazoa > Chordata > Actinopteri > Cypriniformes > Catostomidae > Myxocyprinus > Myxocyprinus asiaticus. The sequence continues at coordinate 15,017,325 of NC_059381.1, read as the reverse complement.
CAGCTCTTCCCTTGTACATGTGTATTGTGAGCAAAACAAGACTTTGGCTGTGTTCCAAAACCTAGTGAACTGGCTACATAGGCAGCATTTTAAGACATTATAATGTAGGTGTGCTCCTGATGTGAAGGCTGCTCCAAACGGTGATAACATGATCATACAGGAAATCGACATTTTGCTTCTTAAAGTTGATGTACCCTAAAATTGACCCCATTCTGCAGAATAACTGACAGAACAAATCTCCCAGCGCAAATCATGGCAAACAATGGCACCAAAAGAGCCCACTAGCGACCGACCACTTCCATGACACAATTGAGTTGGTCTCTCAGCAGTTTTAAACTACTTATATATTTGCATATATCTGAATATTTTGTAATATATTTTAAATATATTGGTTCCATGCTTGTAATATACAGTTTCAATATGTTTTTACATAGTTTCTAATTCAGTTACGTCATTTTGTGCTCTGTAGGATTGTAGTTGATTCCCTCATGAAAGAAGTTAAGTAGGGCTGAACGATTAATTGAAATAAAATCAAAAACGCGATATTACCCAGTGCGATTATCAAACTGCAAGGGCTATGATTTAATTAATAAATGAATAATCTTCATGCACTGCTCGCTGCACTTACTGTATGTGTGCAGCTCATACAATATAATAATAATAAAATAATAATATGAGCTTATGATGATGTAATGTTTTTATATTAACGTTCAAATCATAATCAAAATATTTTTCAAAATAATGACAATTATTTTTATTTTTTGCCAAATTGTTCAGCCTTAACATTAAGTACACAGTATTGTACCTTTGTCTTTTTGTCCAATTTTCAAATTCCTTTTTCTTCAAATCAAAGTTTTGAATCTTGTGATTCACCTCGGAACTGGTTGGTTCATGGCTCAGGACTCCTTTATGAAGAATGTCATGAAATCCGTATGTAAAAAATGAATGGAGAAAATATTTCTGACATCTTAAAAAGTTGGTGGGTACTGTTGCATTGTACAGAACGAAGTGTTGAAGTTCAGTTTCAGTCAATGTAGGCAGTTGATAGCAAGGCAACTCACTAGATTTTGGACTCAGTGACATTAGGTTTTACAAAGTTTGGAGCTAATGTAATCTCCACATAGTGATGTGATTCTGTTTTACTTTCCGTTTAGGATTTCCCATGGCACTAAAAAAAGACATTGCCTTTCTTATCTCTGGAGATACTACAAGAACAGCGTGTGTTCTACAGAGCGCAGTTTAGAGTTTGCATCATATTACATCAGAGATTAGCTGTGGTTCTACCTTCTAATTTGAGCTAGAGTTTCACTAAAAATAACATTTGTTGCCACCTCACACAAAATATCTAGTTTCCCCCCTCGCAAACTCTCATGTGAACCAAAAGTCGACGGCTTGCTTCTGGCTGTGAAAAAATTCATATATTATCATGAAAGCCTAAACAAACTCCCACCAGCTTGCTGTTACCAGTGGGACTACTGCTCAGGTCTCCCTAGGATAAGGGCTGAGAGTGCTGGGCTCATCCAATGAGCACACGTCACTACTACAAGACAACATTAGAGCCAGAGAGATGGGTGCAGTTCAGTGGGAGGTCTGGACACATTAGCTATTAGAGCATTAGTCAAACAACTCACCACCCATCTCTCTCTCTCCAAACCCAGCCAGGAGGAGAGAGGCAGAAGGATCAGATCACACCTCTTCCTCTCTTCTCACGTGATTCTCACTTCATTTTCCAAGTCTCTGGTAGAATTCACTGTTAGGGTCCTGGTGATCATCGTGCTGTTAATGGGATGACATGCAGCTATTTTTGCACTCCAAAAATGAACATTCTGTCATCATTTACTCCTTTAAACGATTCTTTCATTACTGACTTACTTCTGTGGACCACAAAACTACATGTTTGGCAGAATGCCTCAGTCATCACTTTTATTGTATGGAAAAGGTTGCAATAAAAGTGAATGGTGACTGAGGCTAACATTCTGCCTAACATCTCATCATTTTGTTTTCTGCTGAAGAGAGAAAGTCATATGGATTTGGAACAAAAAGAGGGTGAGTAAATGACAGAATTGTCATGTTTGGGTGAACTATCCCTTTAAATCTGTATTGGCTAAATTGGTCATGGATGTTTTTTTTTTTTGTGTGGCTTTTTTAAGGTTTTGACTAGTATGGTCAGACATGGTATTACTTAGTCTGTAAAGTTGAGAACTACCGCCCTTAGCTGCTGGTTGAGAGCAGAAATAATTTACGATTGCTATATTAAAACTCTAAGAAGAGTAGAGTGAGAAGTCAACATCCTTTTGTAATGAATCATAGCTTGAAGTGTTTTAATAGATGGTAAGAAAGCATGTGTAGTTTTCTTTTAGGAATTAAGCAAAGATCTTTTAAAGGCTGTTCGCTCCCTCAGTTAGAAGCTTATTAAAAATCTACCCAATCAGATGACACACACACACACACACACACACACACACACACACACACACATTAAAAAAAAAACATCATTTAATATGCCATTTCCCTTGTGGGGACCAGAGATCACAATGTAGGTGATCTCAGGTTTTACTATCCTTGTGGGGACATTTGGTCCCCACAATGGAGGTTAAACCTTCACACACACACACACACACACACACACACACACACACACACACACACACACACACACACACACACACACACACACACACACACAAAACAATCGGCTTTTAAAGTTCTGTGGCAATTAGAAGTCTGACATCAGATGTAAAAAAAATATTGAATATGACTAGTGAAAATAATAGTAGAAGCAACAGAATTCTGAAAAGTTCAAACCACCTAAGATTGTCTCAGGGTTCTAAAGCCATCTTCCAATTTTCAGCAACACTGCCTTGGGGAAATTAATTTTCATTTGCATGCATTTTCAGCTGTAGAATTGGAATTTATTTTCTCTAAAATCATACAGTTGTATTTTCACTCCAAAAATGGATGATCCTCTTCAAACTGAATTCAGGAAAAAGTTGTTTAGACCCTTTTAGAGATACTAGTTGCAGTTGATGGTAATAATTTAGCAGTCCATTTCATATGGTAATAGCAACAGGAGTTTTTTCAAAGCATATTGGACACGTTTAGCTGAATTTTCATGCAATTTTTACATCTATTCTAATTGAAAAAATGCTCAAAGTACAGAGCTATTTTTACTCTGCCATTTATTTCCAGTTCACCTTTCATTTTAGATCTTTCATATCATTCTGTATAACATCTGTACAATAACAAATAATTACATATCACTTTGAACCATTTAAGTTATAATTATAAGCAATTATGTTCATGCAGATTGTTACATGTCTTCAATGCTCTTTGAATTTATTTAAAGTCAAAGCATGCGTATGAGTTTGTCGGGTACAAACTGCATTTTTAAAGTCTCATTTCTTTTGCAACTGCAGCTCGAGCTCTGAATTTATGATTTGAAACTACAGTACAGTAATTATCTTTACACCATTATCTTCTCTCTCCTGCTGCTTCCGTGGTAAAGTTAACACTTGTGCCAGCAGGGGGGATGCACTTACTGGGAAAACTTGCTGACCTCTGCTTCATTTACATTATTCTTTGCCATGGCACTGTCTGCGTGCCTCAATAAAATCACAAAACTTGCTTCCCCTGCTCTCATCTCCCTTCCCTTCCTCCTCTGATCCTCCTCTTTGCCCTTCACCTCTCTCTCAAATTTAATTAACAGCAGTAAGCAGGGTTCAGTTTGGTTCATGCAGCCTAAATCTAAATGGAAGCGAATTGCTTCTCTAGCTCTGTGCTTCCCCTACTTCTCTTCCTATATTAAAGCCCACAGATAAAGCAACTCCTCCATGCTCATCTCACATGGCACCAACTTACTAGCCAATTACCTTTCCCAGCTGCTCCCTCTGGTTCCCCCATGGTCAGTGTACCATGATTCCTCTTTCGGCATCAACTCCTACACCGAATTTGCCACTCGATCTGCGGATTGCTCCGATATGACTTTATATTTATGGAATATTTTCCCTGTGCTTGCAGTGCCATGAAGGTTTCAGGTATGGCTCCTGTGATTTTTCTGATGTTTCACAAACCCATAACTTTGACAAAATGGCAAGATGTAGTCCTGATTGCAGTTTATTTTGACCAAGAAGCGACCACTTAGACAGGAAAAGAATGGCCGATATGTTAAGCGACAAACCACAGTTTGTTTCTTTTTATGTGGTGTGTTGGGGTGGTTTATCTGAAATAGATTATACTTCAATTATAGACTGCCGTGGAAAGTGTTTATTTAAATAATGATGCAAAATTCTCCATGAACGGTTGTGGCAAATAAACACTAGAGGTACTACAACAACAATGACCTCTATTCTTTTCACACAAATCACAAGTAAAACGGCAGACTATTAGTTAACACTTAGGCTACTTTTTGCTGTGTTCCTCACACAATGCTATCTTATGACAAACATTTTTACTATAGCACATGACTTGAAAGGTGATACATTTTATTTGACATATTTAATTACATAACCAACTACATTTACAAGGGCTGATACTGATAGAGCATTGCATTTACGATTCGAAGAGCCAAGGTCCAGAAGAGCATGACCATCTAGTCAACCTATAATCCAAAAGTTTCATAAAAGCACCATAAAATGATGTGGTTCAGGGGCAGATCTAGGGGGTGCTGTGGTGGGCTTTGTCCCCAAATTATCCCTATGACCCCCCCAAGCGCAAGTGAAGCAAAGGGTAGAATTATATAATCGTGGCGCTAACCTTAACCTGCTGGAACTGAAGACATGCGCACCTCTCAAATACCTGAGACAAATTTAACTCGCTTTTAGCGCCACACAGTGGACATTTTACCTCAGAACTGCAGCAATATGTGTAATGAACCATGTAATCTCATTTTGCAAAAATGTCACCACAGCCACATCATTTTCATGAGATCAGGTTAAAAAATGTGTCTAGACTTTGTGATCAGATTTTCTGTCTGTACAAAAGTAATGAACACAGATTAGTTAATAGACATAACTGAGAAATTAAAGTTAAATATACTATTCTGCTTGCGGATATCCAGTTACTAAGTGTCCTTTAAAGATTTGATGTAAATCCAGTGATTAGTTCTTACTCAGAAGGGCACATTTTATCAACGTGCTACCTTGCAGATATTAATTTGTTTCCTGGCGAATTGAAAAAGAGAAAAACCTGTGTTCCTGTATTCTCAATAATTGCGAAAAGTAGGCCAATCAAATTAGAGCTTTCAGGGTGTAGAAAGAACTTTCCAGTTTTGTGGGTCATGTACCTCAGATGGTCAGTGAGGGGACTGCGGATGGTCATCTGAGACTGAGACTAACCTTCTGATGTTTAACTTTTTAAACTCCCTGTTTATCTGATTCACCCACCATGTGAAAATGGATATTTCCATGGAGCACCATCTCTGTATTCAGACCATCTCATTAAACCCTACAGTATCAGCAAAGAACCCCCAGAAGCATCACTAAGCATCAGGGCTGGTGCCGCCACTGGTCTGCTTTAAAGTGTAAAGATAAAGCAGATTTTAAAAGGCCCACATGAGGAACCAGAGACCAGGCCAAAGCCTGCGGATTAAAATTAAGCTAAAAAATCACTTTTGTTTCACTGTGGGCTGCATTGGGTTTTGGCACCGCACAGTACATTTGCTGTAGGTAATTGGGCTCCCTTTACCACTGTATGTAATCTCCATAAACAAACTGCTTCGGCCCTTCAGGAGGAAGGCAGTCTTTCTTGTCTCTCTGCATGCTAACTGACTCGGAGGACACCCTGTTTTGCGTGATTGCCACTTGTCCTTGATTGTGAGGTGTGAAGTGGCTTTTTGGCCTAATTGCTCTACAGTTTTACAGCTTGTTTTATTTCTTGCTTTGAAGTTGAATGCTTTAGACATGAAATACGAGACACTATTTTTGACTACTCAGACTATAGTTAGATTTCTTTCACTCATTTGCTGTGGCTTGCACTTTTTTGACTATTACAATTGAAGGAATGCTGAGATATACTCTTTTCTCTACCTTTACTGTTTAAAGGCATCAAAACAGCTCTGTTAGTTTAAATGAACCAGTCAAACTCGTTTCTGCATTAGCAAAAAAAGCATTCAGCACTCCAGAGTGAAAAAAAAAAAGGCTGAATTCAATCTGTGCTTCAGATGTTCTTATCATCTCCTTTGTGAGCGAGCGAAACATACACTAAATTCTGTCTGTAATAAAAGGAAAGCTGAAACCGCTAATGTTTGTTCATCATTGAGAGGCTTTTTGTTACACTTTGTTGCATCAAATTGTGATTCTGTGCACTTGTCCGAGAATAATTACCTCTCCTTTCGTTTTCGTTCTATCGCGATTAAATACTCTACACTAATCTGATTAATTTGTCCCATTTTAGGTTTGTCAAATGAGATTTGCTTCTAGGGCACATTCACTATCCATGTTATGAGCCTCTCAATATACTGAGCCTCTCAATATAATGAATGTGATGGCAACATTTCTAAATTATAAATTATTGTTTTTTGCATGTATGTTAATCAAAACAAGAAGTTGCAGTTGTACTCCTTGGTATTCACCATTGGCATGTGTTTCTGTAATTTGGAACAGGAAAAGTAGATTAGACATTTGACTATCAGCAACAATGATCAGCTCATTATATGTAACGTCATTAGGTGCAGTTTAAAGCTGCACTATGTAAGTTTTGTTTGTTAAAAATGAACAAATTGCCATTATTGATTAAAGAGCACCTATTATGGTTTTTAAATGTGCCTAATTTTTTTTAAAGATCTCATACAATAGATTTACATGCATCCAAGATCAAAAAACACTTTAATTTGCTCATAATTTAAATTGCAGCGTTAACTTTTTTCCCCAGTGTCAAAAACGACTCGTTCAATGATCTGTTCTAAAGGATGCATTCTAAACTCCTCCTTTCAGAGAGACTACTCTGCTCTGATTGGTCAGATGTCCCAGTCTGTTGTGATTGCTTAGTGTAGTGTTTCAGGGTGGGTCAAAGCTGTTCGCAAGCAGCCAGTGAAGACCGGAGGCGGGTTTTTTTGTTACCAAATATGTAGGTTAGTACAGGAAGTAAGTCTGGAATTACTAACAACTCATTTCAGGTGTTCAGAATCAGTTCTTTCTTTTGGGAGTCAGTAACTCCATTTGTCGTGCACTTTGATTTTTGAAACTTTGCAGACTTTTTTACATTCACAAACAGCTATATAACACACTACATGAAAGGTAATATTTGAAAAACCATAATAGGTGCTCTTTAAGTACATAAACAATCAGTGTTCAAAACAATGTCCTTACCTTACCCTGATTCATTTCAGTAAGCCTATAAAAATAATTAGTATTTTGAGCTGTCAGGTCGGATTTGGCGCGAAATCGCTGGCTTATGTCGTTCCTCTTTGCGTCATGACGTCATGTCCGTAAACACAGGAAAGCAGTTCCGGCTGTCAAGTGTATTGGCTGAGGATGCTGTTCAGTTCAGACAGTCACAATCATGCAGTTCAGGATGGCATCGCTGCAGTCTGGTTAGATGTTTATCTGTTGTCCATTTGGCAAAGTTGTTTACCTGCTATAATGCTTGGAAATGGATACAGTATGTTGTCTGGTAGGGTTGTCGTGCTTTTATGAATTGAACATTATTCACCCCCACTCAATGCCTATAGTGGATGACAACACAACCCCCCCCCCCCCCCCCCCCACCGTTTGACAGATACATGGGATTTTGGGGATATTTTCATGTTTAATAAAGTATATTTTATCACCATTATTGCTCGTTTTGTGTTTTTAATTTACAGTGTTATTAGGCCTTCAGTTTCACTTGCTTTATCAGTTGCCGTGTTCATTTTTTTCATTTTCTTTTTGTTTTAGTCACAGTTTTAGTCTTTTGACAAACATGTCCTTTAAAAATAGTCAATATTTTGTCATGATATATGCATTAATTTTTGTCAGTTTTACAAAAATGACATACAATTTTAGTCAATTCAATTAAATTAAATTCAAATCAATTATACTTGATGACATGCAAAATGGATAAACATTTTCTAATGTAAACATGTCTCAAACATACAGTATAAATGTACATACTGTCCATGTTGCGAAAACCTGAGCACCTGAAATAATCATGATGGACTGAAGTATTAGCTACTTTTTAGAAGTTAACCTACTGTACTCTGAATTCTTCATGCTTTAGAGACGTATTAATTTTCTGTGAAAGGATATCCCACTGCGTGTTGCATGTTTTTTATTGTGTATTCACAATGCAAGTTACGCAATGCAAATTACGATTATTCTGACTAGCGCATCATTTAATTCAAGTTCACATGCTCATTTGTTTCGTTATTCAGAGGTAAGTTGTTCCATAAATGTTGTGGATATATTGATGAATCTCATGAATAAATAGGATGCATTTGAAAGAGGTATTTACCCTGTTTTAAAGCAGTTAATTTTGCTGGTGTTAGCAAGTTCAGCTCACCCAGCTCAAACCGAAAAATGCCTACCGCACTGGATTAATGGATTAAATGAATCCATATCTAATATCTCCTTCTATTTACAGATTATCAAGATGTTTCTTCTTCTGTTTATATCTTGCACTGATAATATCTTGCAGTATAATTTTTATCGTCATATTTTCGACAACAGCATGCTTTAATAAAATCATTTAATAATCTTCATGATGTGCCTTTTTCATCTCGTCTTCGTTATCGTTGACGAAATCAAAAAACCTTTTGTCAACAAACGTTCTCTTTGTAAAAGTGCTTTGAGTGTAGTGTCAGAAAAGTGTACAATTCATTCATTCAAAATATGTAAATAAGAGTGTTATTATCAAAGCAAGTATTATTTCATTTTTAAATGTTTAATCGTATAACATAACTATATCAACATGAAAATAGAACTTTGTAACTCCGGCTCGTAATATCTTACAGTCATGATCACACAAGAGATGTCCAATCATTACATTCATCCGCTAGAGCAGTAGTGTCGAAACAGGACGGATGTAAAGTATTCTTCCGAAAATTGCTTGCAATTTAAAATTTCAACCACAGATATCACTAGAGATGTCAAAGTTACGTAGTGCAGCTTTAAAGGAGCACTCCGTAATTTTTCCTCATTACAAGTAAAAAAGATTAGACAGAAATTAATAGTACTTCTGACAAACATGTTTAAAATTATGTACACTACCATGAGATGAGGATTACAGTCATATCAGTGGACTAGAAAAAGCAGTTTTCTTCTACATAGAGTGGGTCCACCCTCACGGGGGCCCTGATATTGATCACATGACCTGCTGACAGGCGTGTCTTGGAATTCAACCGAGTTACTAATGATACGTTTACTTTATATTTAACTTTTCCATTGCTCATGGTGCTTTATGAAATGAATACATCTAAACAAAACACATCTGAACAAAACTATTGTGCAACAAACACAATATACATATTAAAGACTCAACAAAAAAGTATGAGTCAGCTGTGTATTCCAGAGTGATAGTCCAGTCCAAAAGGATTGAGTACAAGTGGAAAAATAAAATGTCCAAACAAGCAGTGCCTGCTGGAGTGATGAAAAAACATAGCCATGATGAAGACAAACGGTGAGTGGAATCAATGACAGCCACAGCGACCACACCACAAAATGCCTTTGTGATCACCCAAGACATAGCTGAATCGCCACAATCAGTAACTGAAGCAAGAAGAGGGAGAGAGCGGTAGATCCATGTGGAATGTAGCAGTAAGCTGCGCACAAAATACCAACAAGTATAGCCACAAGACTTGAGCATTATAAGGGAGAGTGGGGTAAGATGAGCCGATTTTTACATATATTGTCTTCTATACAAGGAAAAATTAGACAGAGGTAAATTGAATAGAGCTACCTTTATTTCAGTGTGTCTGCTATCACTTGATATTATTCAAACGAGTCTGTGACAGAAAGCCAAAAATATTGCCTTTTAAAAAAATTTGATCCATTGGGTCATCTTGCCCAGGTTAGGGGTAAGTTGCTCCTGGTTAGTGGGACATGAGCCATCTGGGGGTAAGTTGACCAATTGAATTTTCCAGTGAAATATTTAATAAAATTCCACAATTTATTTGTATCTATAATTTACAATCTATAATCTATTTATTAATTAATAGTACTCTCATACTTTCCCCTTGTTTTCTTTAACACTGAGGATTGTTATTGCATGTAAATGATGGAACAAATTGGATCAATCACTCAGCGTAGACAGACTACAGTAAATACCTGAAATACCTTTTAACTTCAAACATTATAAGCAGAACAGTTACTGCAAACTTTATTTGATATAAACTTATTGCTGGACTAAAATCTTTGGTAAAAAAAATTAAAAAAAAAATCACTCCTTTAGGTCCCCTTTTAATTGTAAACATTATAAACAGAACAGTTAGTTATTTAGAAAAAATAGTTTAATTAAAAACCAGTGGCTCAACTTTACCCATAGTGACGATTTTGGAAAAAAGCACCTAGCTTAGTACTTCATGGCTGATACTGTGCTACTTTAATCATGGATGTTTATACACTGGCTATGACTAGTTGACTGTATCATTCATAATGCACCATTATGCATGATACAGTATTTCATTTTGTACCTGAATAAATTTGCTTTGCCACAACAATCAGTAAATATTTCTTTGGCCAGCAAAAAAAAAACACTTTTTTGCATAAAAGCATACTTACCTCTTTCGCCATATGCTTCTCTTCACAGCCAGATAGAAAGGATGGATGCTTCCTGATTACAAGGTCACATGACAAAAAATATGTACAGTTGCCTAGATACACGGGATGGGTCAACTTACCCACAACTCATCTTACCCCACACTCCCCTACATCTTAATGTAATTTTAGTGTGAAAAAATATATATTCTACATGATTTTAGTGTGATAATATTGCTTACATGTTTTACCAGCATTGCATCTTCAGGGCAACAAAGTTGTAATATTGGATAAATAAACAGAAGGTTAGTAAGTGATTTTATAACATTAAATAATGTATAATGTTTACATCTTTTGACTATACTTCTTAAACATTGTGTGCATTTTAATTTTATGAATAAGAAACAGAATAAAAGTTATATTTAGATGCACTATTGGTAATCATCAATTGTTGATTGTTTGATGCATTAAAGATTAATTGAAGACAGCTACGGATGGGAGAGTTAGAAGCTCACCCACTGATATTCACATAAGGGCTATGTAATATTGAGTAAAGCTTGAAAAATCCTCTTGATGATGAATGGTGATAGCTGGCATGCCGGTGACATTTAAAATTGGTGCACGCATTAAACGTGTCTGTTTTGTTTTGTGAAGGCAGCTACACCGACTTTGTTAGCAGCAAAAAGGCCACCAAAGGCACTGAAACGGATTAGACAGACTGAGAGAAAGGAGGATGAGCAGGTAGGGGAAGCTGAAAGGCAGTCCCCTAGGAACCAGGGCCCATTGCAGTGGCCCCACAGTGACAGAAAGACAGGAAGGACGCAGCTCAGCAAGCTGTGACTCAAAATTTGACAGAATTCACCTTTTTTTCACTGAGTGCTAGGGATGTGCAAAACTACACATTTTCAAAATCTACTAGTCGCTGGATTGCATTTATGACTAGTTGACTAATCTGTGTTAAGGAAGCCCTGTACAGTATAATTAGAATAGATCACCTGGACGCTAATGCATTTCTTAGGGGGTGTTTACATTAGATATGCTCTTGCATTCAAACACAGCTAGATGGAGAGCAACGAAATGGAACAGAATGCACTAACTTGACACGCCATTATGGCCATAGACATCCGTCAGAATGTTTATTGCTGTAGTGACAGTGTTTTCAAGGGATAGGTAACCACAAAATAAAAATTCTGTTACCATTTACTCACCCTCATGTTCTTCCAAACCCAGTGACACTATTCACTTTAATTTTATGGAAAAAAAAGAGACATTGACTGTGAATGGTACCTGAGGCTGTCAGTCCATAACATTCTGCAAAGCATCTCCTTTGAAAGTAAGTGGTATGTGTTTGGAATAACACAAAGGTAAGTAAATTATAACAGAATTTTTATTTTGGACAAACCATTCCTTTAAAGAGGTTTGTGACAAGGAGGAGGGCGTGGCCGGGCTGTGATGGAGCATGGCCGGCGCCGAATCAGCTGATCAGCGGGAGAGTGAGATAAAGTCCAGCTGGAGACGCCGGTTCGAGAGAGAGAGAGATGCAGCTGCGTTGTATATGTGTCTGTGTTTGTATACATTTGTTTTATGTTGAGTTTTAGCATTTAAATTTATGTTTACTGTTCAGCCGGTTCCCGCCTCCTCCTTGCCCATCCTTTACGTGTTACAGGGGTGAATCTAAAGGAATATTCAGAGTTCAATAAGTTAAGCTCATTGGAGAGCATTTGTGGCATAATGTTGATTACTACAAAAAATTATTTCAACTCATCCCTCGTTGCAGTTACAGAAAGGTACTTACAATAGAAGTGTATGTAAATGTTAAAATGTACACTGTTTTAAAATTATAGCCACAAGACATAAACATTATACATCTTTATATGATTTTAGAGTAATAAAATCACTTATAATCATATAAGTATAAAATTATGTTCAGTATTAGAACTTTGTTGCCATAATGACATAACACTGGTAAAACTGGTAAAATGCTGTCATAGAATATTTATGTCTTGTAGCTATACGTTTGTGTGTATTTTAAAATGTATGGACCGGCCCCAAAACTTAAATTGTAAATGCCTTAATGTTACCATGATTTTACTTTCATTTACTTTTATTTACAAAAAATAAATAAATAAAGAGGGGCAAGTCCATTTTGTTGTGTGATAATAATCATTATACCACAAATTGCTGTTAATTGAGCTTAAATTGTTTTGAATCCAGAATATTCCTTCACAAGACAAAAGACAACTTAAAAGGCACAGTTCACCCAAAAATGAAAATTCTCTCATCCTTTACTCACCCTTATGCCATCCCAGATATGTATTACTTTCTTTCTTCGACTGAGCACAAACAAAGATATTTAGAAGAATATCTCAGCTCTGTTGGTGCTTACAATGCAAGTGAATGGTGCCCAGACCTTTGAAGGTCCAAAAAGCATAAAAGTAATCCATATGACTCCAGTGGGTAAATCCATATCTTCAAAAGCAATATAAGTGTGGGTAAGAAACAGATCAATATTTAAGTCCTTTTTTATGTTCAATCCCCACTTTCACTTCATTTTCACATTCTTTAGGGCTCAAACACTGAAAGTGTGGAGGCCCTATTGTTCTTCTAAGGATTATTATTAGGGCCCAAGCACTGAAAGTGCAGAGCCCTATTGTTCTTCTAAGGATTATTATTATTAATATATATATATATATTATTATTATTCTTTTCAAAGTTTTCGGTACTTTTGGGGTACATCACATTCGTGAAAACTCTTGAAAGTTTGCACACACATCAGAGTTGCTGGCCATTAGGGCATGGCAAATTTACAGGTGGGGGGGTGGGGGGGGGGGGGGGGTTGCTCTGTGGCACCACCTAGAACATGGGCATGTTCGGGGGGCTATGTAGCACATCCCTTTTGAGCTACAGTCACCAAACTTTGTACACATATATATCTCATGAAGCCGGACAACTTTCATGCTGACAGTCATAAGCTCTGCCCAAAAGGAAGTTGGCCATTATGGATTGTTTGAAAAATGCATGCTTAGGAATTTGATATACTCCTCCCAGGTATTTTATGTTACAGGTACCAAATGTGGGCAACATCATGCCAAATTTGTGTGCTAAATTGCAAAGGGATTTTTGATATATCGAACGGTGTTGCCATGGCGAAGCGATAAAATAACGTCAAAAAAATGGAATAAGGAAATGTCTCATATATTCTGCATGCATGGCATGATTTTACATAAAAATTGAGCCAAATGTTTGTCCTTGCAGGCTGATCACATTGATGTGTCTATTGTGGGTCACGGCCATAGCGCCACCAACTGGCGGAAGGAAGTGTGGCTCTTACAACAGACTTTAAAATAGTCTTCTTATATTTAGCCAAATTGATAAAAAAATATTTAGAATAATGTCAAATGCCAAATGCATGTGTCCACCTTGCATTGTTTTCTGAATGTCACGGGGTGGAAATGGACCCATGGTGCTTTGGCCCATCATTGCTGTTTGCTGCTATATTTCTTCTTCTTTTTCCAAGGCTCCGCCCTGCTCACCACAAAAGGCTATTTAAACAGTTGCTTATGAATAACGAATGTAGACTAAAAGTTAATGTACTTCATTTATTTTGAAAGAGAACAGAGAAAAAAAAATGCAACAATAAAAGAAACGGAGACCTATTGCCAAATAATTGCAACAAAATTACAAGGCTAAATTATTCTGTGCTCATTAAACTCTACCTAGACCAACTTAACACCTAATGCATTGAATTACATTTGTTAATTTAATTAAAAGAAATTTTAGGGATATATAAAAATGGTAAATTACTTCATTACAATATAATCTTCAGATCTACATATTTTTTCAATAAATAATTATATTAAATGATAGCAAAAATGTAAAATTAATCAGTTAGCAATAAAATAAAAAATTAACAATTAAAAATGAATATATATATATATATATATATATATATATATATATATATATATATATATATATATATATATACACACACACACACACACACACTGTGGTTGAGTGTGTGTGAGATATACAGTTGTGCTCAAAAGTTTGCATACCCTGGCAGAAGTTGTGACATTTTGGCATTGATTTTGAAAATATGTCTGATCATCTTTATTTAAGGATAGTGATCATATGTAGCCATTTATTATCACATAGTTGTTTGGCTCCTTTTTAAATCATAATGATAACAGAAATCACCCAAATGGCCCTGATCAAAAGTTTACATACCCTTGAATGTTTGGCCTTGTTACAGACACACAAGGTGACACACACAGGTTTAAATGGCAATTAAAGTTTAATTTTCCACACCTGTGGTTTTTTAAATTGCAATTAGTGTCTGTGTATAAATAGTCAAAGAGTTTGTTAGCGCTCACGTGGATGCACTGAGCAGGCTAGATACTGAGCCATGGGGAGCAGAAAAGAACTGTCAAAAGACCTGTGTAACAAGGTAATGGAACTTTATAATGATGGAAAAGGATATAAAAAGATATCCAAAGCCTTGAAAATGCCAGTCAGTACTGTTTAATCACTTATTAAGAAGTGGAAAATTCAGGGATCTCTTGATACCAAGCCAAGGTCAGGTAGACCAAAAAAGTTTTCCGCCACAACTGCCAGAAGAATTATTCGGGATACAAAGAAAAACCCACAGGTAACCTCAGGAGAAATACAGGCTGCTCTGGAAAAGGATGGTGTGGTTGTTTCAAGGAGCACAATATGACAATACTTGAACAAAAATGAGCTGCATGGTCAAGTTGCCAGAAAGAAGCCTTTACTGTGCCAATGCCACAAAAAATCCCGGTTACAATATGCCCGACAACACCTTGACACGCCTCACAGCTTCTGACACATTGTAATTTGGAGTGACGAGAACAAAATAGAGCTTTATGGTCACAACCATAAGCGCTATGTTTGGAGAGGGGTAAACAAGGCCTATAGTGAAAAGAATACCATCCCCACTGTGAAGCATGGTGGTGGCTCACTGATGTTTTGGGGGTGTGTGAGCTCTAAAGACATGGGGAATCTTGTGAAAATTGATGGCAAGATGAATGCAGTGTGTTTTCAGAAAATACTGGTAGACAATTTGCATTCTTCTGCACGAAAGCTGCGCATGGGACGCTCTTGGACTTTCCAGCACGACAATTTGACCCTCCAGTGGTTACAGCAGAAAAAGGTGAAGGTTCTGGAGTGGCCATCACAGTCTCCTGACCTTAATATTATCGAGCCACTCTGGGGAGATCTCAAACGTGCGGTTCATGCAAGACGACCAAAGACTTTGCATGACCTGGAGGCATTTTGCCAAGACGAATAGGCAGCTATACCACCTGCAAGAATTTGTGGCCTCATAGACAACTATTACAAAAGACTGCACGCTGTCATTGATGCTAAAGGGGGCAATACACAGTATTAAGAACTAAGGGTATGCAGACTTTTGAACAGGGGTCATTTCATTTTTTTCTTTGTTGCCATGTTTTGTTTTATGATTGTGCCATTCTGTTATAACCTACAGTTGAATATGAATCCCAAAAGAAATAAAGGAAATATGTTTTGCCTGCTCACTCATGTTTTCTTTAAAAATGGTACATATATTACCAATTCTCCAAGGATATGCAAACTTTTGAGCACAACTGTATATGGCAGACCTCTGCCTGTCCTATGGAGGGAGCGGGAGCCAGGAGAACAATCCACATAAGACTTTAATGCCACACTTTTCAATGTACATCAAAACATAAACGTGCTTTTCTGCACAATAAACAAACACATTCAACAACGCTCAACAGCCTTGCTTTTCAGCAGTCACTGTGGCACAGTCTCACACAACTCCATGCGTCTGTCTCTCCCCGTCTGCTGCTGTCTTCTCTCCTTAAATACTACCGCCGGTCCTCCCTTGAACGCGAGACCAGTGTACAAACAGGTGGAAATCATTTACCACTTATCTTTCCGGCCTTGCTCTGCCCTGACACCACTCGGCCATGCCCTGCTTGCAACAATATAGATAGATAGACAGTAGAGGTGTAACGCTTCAAATTTGTCACGGTTCTACAGTATTACTGAATAAAACCATGGTTAATTTTCGTTAGGCGTCCTTAACTAACAAAAAATGCTCTAATTACTAACTCAAAATTTAACTTAATACATGCATTTATGCATCAACATAATGTGCATTTCATATTCAACTCAACATATATTCAGAAGTTGTACATCACTATAGAATGATTAACCTTGCTGTAAAAATGTATGCTAGAAGAGATGTCGTAATGCAACATGAGTGTTTTAATCATATGTGAAAATCCCACATCTTCATCATAGGGATGGTGGCATATATCTAATACACATTGTATGTTTAGGGTCCAAGTTTACATTAATGTTGAGTTGTTGCTGTGTCCATCATGCTTTGTTTTCCAAAAGCCACAGAGTGGAAATGGACCCATGGTGCTTGGGCCCGTCATCGCTGCTCGCAGCTATATTTATTATTTATTCTTCTTTTCAAGGTTTTTGGTACTTTTGGGGTACTTAACATGCGTGAAAACTGTGTGCACACACATCAGAGTCGTCGGCCATTAGAGCTGGACAAAAGTTGTGGGGGCGTGTAAGACTGCCTCTGTAGCAACCCAGTGCCTTATATCTTCTGCGTGCATTGTGTGATTTTGATTAAAATTCAGCTGTATGTTTGGTAATGGGGGCTGATCACATTCATGTAGCTTTTATGGGTCACGGTAATAGCGCCACCAACTGGCAGCAGAAAGTATGGCACTTTTAACAGATGTTAAAATAGCCATCTTATGTTTACATGAATTGCTTCAGAATTCTTTAGAATAATGTCAAGACACTGCTGATGTAAATTTGTAAAGGGATATTTGATATCTTAAATACTGTTGCCATGGCAACACATTAATTGTTATTATTCTTTCTTCCTATATTTGGGTGTTTTTGAGGCACTTGGCATGCTTAAAATTTCATGAAATTTTGCACAAATATCAGAGTCGTCGGCCATTAGGGCTGGGCAGAAGTTGCAGGGGGGAGGGGGGTGTGCGGTGGGGGGGGCTCTGTAGCGTCCACTTTAAAATGTGTAAGATAGGTGAACATTCAGCTGTATGTTTGGTAATGGAGGCTGATCACATTTATGTGGCTATTATGGGTCCCTGTCATAGTGCCACCAACTGGCAGCAGGAAGTATGGCACTTTTAACAGACTTTGAAATAGCCCTCTTATGTTTACATTAATTACTTAAAAATTATTTAGAATAATGTCAAATTCTTTAGAATAATTTCAAGACACTGCTGATGTAAATTTGTAAAGGGATATTTGATATCTTAAATACTGTTGCCATGGCAGCACATTAATTGTTATTATTACTTTCTTCCTATATTTGGATGTTTTTGAGGCACATGGCTTGCTTAAAATTTCATGAAAATTTGCACACACATCAGTCGTTGGCTATTAGTTCTGGGCAAAAGTTCATGCATGTGAATGTTGGGGGAGGGGCTCTGTAGCACCCTGTTTAAAATGGGTGTGTAAGACCCTATAGCACCCCCATTTTGGTCCTACCGGCCATTTTGGATTTTTGGAATATTGCAGTCTCTGAACTTTTAAATACTCCGACGAGGTGATTCATGAGACTGTCACCACATTTAGACAACATAATGCCAAGATATTTTAGATGCTAAATTGCGAACAGATTTTTATGATTTTTTGCCATGGCGAGGCATTAAATTAATGATGGAAAATGGGAAACAAGTGTCTTTTATCTTCTGTGTGCAATGTGTGATTTAGATCAAAATTGAGATGTATGTTTAGTCTTAGGGTCTTTGGGGCTAATCACATGGTCAAGGTCATAGCACCACCACCTGGCAGCAGGAAGTGTGGCTCTTACAACAGACTTTAAAATAGTCTTCTTATATTTACCCAAATTGATTAAAATTATTTAGAATAATGTCAAATGCCAAATGCATGTGTCCACCTTGCATTTTTTTCTGAATGCCACAGGGTGGAAATGGACCCATGGTGCTTTGGCCCATCATCGCTGTTTGCTGCTATATTTCTTCTTCTTTTTCCAAGGTTTTTGATAACTTTTGGGGCACTTAACATGCGTGAAAACTCTTGAAATTTTGCACACACATCAGAGTTGTCGGCCATTAGGTCTTCTACATGCAGGACATGTAGAAAATGGGCATGTAGGGGGGTCTGTAGCACCCCCATTTTCACCTACAGTCACCAAAATTGGTACATATATAGTTCTATCAGACCTCGGAACAGCATAGCATAAAGGGAATATCAATAAAATAATAAATTAAAGTCCTTTTGTCATAAGCCTCCGTCTGACGGTCAGGGAAAATTTTTAGTGAACCGTCAAATCTTGCTGGGGAAGACAGCAGGAGCGAGGAGCCTGCCACCATCAGACAAAGACTTGCTGGTGGTGGTGGGGAGGAGGCGGTTGCCATGTTGACACCTGAAGGCAGCAGAGTGGTTGACTGCTGGCAGACCTTTAAAGTGAGAGGTGAACAGTGACTGGTTAAAGGAAATTATGAATGAACCGATGGCGTGTACCGCATGAGTCTCCCTGACAGAACTACTGCTTACGATTCCATATCTCATAAAGCCGAACAACTTTCATACTCACAGTCATTAGCTCCGCCCAACAGGAAGTCGGCCATTTTGGATTTTCTGAAAATCGCAGGCTCTGAACTTTTAAATACGGTTGAAGTCAGAAGTTTACATACACTTAGGTTGAAGTCATTAAAGCACATTATTTTAACCACTCCACAGATTTAATAACTATATTTTACAGACAGATTGTTTCACTTTTAATTGACTATATCACAATTCCAGTTGGTCAGAAGTTTACATACACTAAGTTAACTGTGCCTTTACACAGCTTGTAAAATTCCAGAAAATGATGTCAAGCCTTTAAACAGTTAGCCAGTTAGCGTCTGATAGGAGGTGTACTGAATTGGAGGTGTTTCTGTGGATGTATTTTAAGGCCTACCTTCAAACTCAGTACCTCTTTGCTTGACATCATGGGAAAATCAAAAGAAATCAGCCAAGACCTCAGAAAAAAAATTGTGGACCTCCACAAGTTTGGTTCATCCTTGGGAGCCATTAGAGGTTTTTGACAAAGTGACAGAGAACATCTTGTTTCCTTATTGTTGCAAGCTCGTATGTGTTATTTTGTGTCATAGATTTCTCTACAGAGGGTTCTGCTGCAGACTTCAATTTTCCCCTGAAGAAATAATATTTGAGTATTTTGTGTACTGTGAATAGCAATGTCAGGATACATGATAGTCATGGGTGGATAGTTCATATTTTAGAAGTTATTGTGTTTTTTTTCCCTCTCTTTTTACTACTGTGAGGACGGTTGATAATTTAACAGATGGACTTTGCTTGTCTGCATTTACTGACCCTGAGATCGACTGCTATGAATACATTCTGCTGATATTTGGATAGAAAACAAGCCAGGAAACAAACAAAATAACAAACAGTAGAAACAATTGTATTAGCAAACAAAACACAGCCATTTTTTCATCTTGCTGTAATTATATTTCAATCATGCAAATTAGTCAGTTTTAGTAGTTAGGGGGTTGTTCGGGTGTGTAATTGAAAATGGGAATATTGTCTCACATCAAAATCTCAGCAAATGCATTTTCTGGCTGCTAATCAGAGCAACCACCATGAGCAGGTTGTGCTCAATCGCAACTCAATCTTTGTTGAATTGAATCGTTCAATCTTAATTAACTGTTTAGAATCCATCCAGGTCTCCAAGCATGCCAATTTCAGCCTCCTGCTTACAGCAAACTCTACATTCCCCCACCTCTATAATAAACATGTCTTACAGTAGGCTTTCTGGGATATCGACTCGGAGGCAGTGATCGACTAATGGACAGCGGCATGGTCCAGTGTATAAGCTCTATCTAAAATGCATTATCTTCTCCAGTCAGCCGACAGGATGGAAACCAGGAAGGAAGGCTGTGTACCTTAGTTCTTTTCAAGCAGAACACATCACACTGCTTTCACACTGGATTTGGTTTATCCAACCTTCACAGCTGAACAGAAGTTTGTTTTTCAAACTTTGAATTTTTCATTTTTCAAGTTTCAGGGATGTAATCCATATTTGCTCAAAGCAAACAGTGTCTTCAGGACTATTTTGAAAACAGGCCTCTAATGAATTACTGTAGATCTAGATGTTACTGAAGTCAAAAAGATTTGATTCAGTGTTATTATTGTTAACAAAACCTAAAATGAAATTTATTGAATGATAACACTAGACAGCCATTAGAAACTTAGCACCATCTATCCATCTTCTTTAGCCACTTGTTGGGCTGAAGGCAGGGAAACGAAGTCCATCACAGGGCTAAGACACACAGACATTCGCATTCACACTCACAGGCCACCGCGAGCACCTTTATCCACCGGGGGATTGCCGAATAGCCCACAATCGAGGGTAGTGAGGGCGGGGAGGCTGAAAGATTGGGACCGGGCAGTAAAAGGTGCCTCCCACGACCTTATCAGCTCTTTATGCACTTCCGGGAAGAAAGGAACAGGGGCGGGGCGTGGCTTTGGGTGGCGCCACGAGCCCAGGAACCAATCATCGAGCCGCGAGGGTTCAGGGGAGAGCGGAGGGTTCCACTCTAGCCCGACGCTCGCAGCTGCCCGGGAAAGCATGTCGTCATCTCCGCGTCAGCCTGTGACTGGGCGACCGCACCCGAAGGGAGGAACCCAGCTGAGGCTTCCGCGTCCGACTGGATGAGCCCGCTCTCCGATGCTGCACTCGAGAGCTCATCATTTTCGCGGGCTCCGAATAAGAGGTCGAACTCACCGTGAGACGAGCCGGCGGACTCATCTGGAAGCCCGATCGGGGCAGACGAGCGTGCTGGGGAATGGGAGGTCCGTGGGGGGATACCCGGTGGAGGTGGTCCCATTGGGGTCCCCAAATCGCCCCCAGTGCTAGCCACGCTGGCCTCATACCCATGGGTAGAAGGACTGAGGCGGGGAGCCTCTGGGGTGGCTTGCTTTCTTACGAAGGTAAGCTGCAACCGCATCGTTGCCATGGACATGTTCTCGCAATGAGTACATGACCCATCCACGAACGCTGTCTCCGTGTGAGCAGTGCCCAGACACGAAAGACAGTGACCCTGACCGTCAGAAGGTGAGAGATAACGAGCGCAACCAGGAATAACACACAAAGGAAAGGCATCTTTAAAAAGACGCGTCTTTAAAAAGACGTTCTGTGTGTGCCGCTCTTTTAGAGAAATATACTCTTTTAGAGAAATATACTCTTTTATTTCTGCCGAAGCGCCCAGGGGCATTCTCTGCAGTACACCAGTGCAGAGGAGGGAGAAGCCGCTAAAATGCGGCGTCAGATCCAGCAGAGGTGAATGAACAGTCATGGGAATTCAGCTCAGTGAGCATGACCGTTCGGCTCCGAAGAGAAAATCTGAATGAGTGGTTGCATACCAGCTCCTTTTATACCCGTATGTCAGGGGGAGTGGCATGCAAATACCACTCGCCAATTTTCATTGGCCTTTTATCAAAGACCAGAGGTGTCTCGGGCTCCCAAGAGTGACCCCTAGTGTCACTACATCGACACAACGTCGAGTGAGTGACAGATGTATGTGGTGGTGGTGTAGTGGACTAATGCACTGACCTGATAAGCAGAAGGTTGTTGGTTCAATCCCCACAGCCACCACCATTGTGTCCTTGAGCAAGGCACTTAACTCCAGGTTACTCCAGGGGGATTGTCCCTGTAATAAATGCACTGTAAGTTGCTTTGGATAAAAGCATCTGCCAAATGCATAAATGTAAATTGAATATAAAATAGAAATAATAACTAGTTAAAAAATTCAAAACTATAATAACAATTATTATAAATATAACCCAATTACTGTACCTATTTACTCAACTCACCTTATGTAAACTCTTATTACTCTTACTCTATATAAAAACACACTTTTTAACTTCTTTATTTTTTCTCTCAGTAGCATCTGAAATTGGAAAGCTTAACATGTCTAGCCAATAGAGTCAGCCATTTTTTTAAAAGCCATTTTTGATCAAGGACAAAGTGCTACATCAAGCATGAGGAACACAACTATGTAATAAATTAAATTTTATTACCTTAGACATTATATTTACCTCCTCCCAGCTATGTTCCCAAATTGCCAAGATTATTTTCTTGATAATGAAGGTAAATTACAACAATCATGTTTATATAATGATATGACTCTGGTTGCATATGCATCCTATCCTGGTGTAATTACTATTTAATTACAGTCACTGTCAGGTCATTTGAGCATATTTTAAAATGCAACCTGTGGGACTATTCACGTGATGCAGTTGTTAATGTTAATCTAACTTAGTCTGTGTGATACATTAGTCAGTTAATAATGCAACAATTTGTTTGTTTGTGCTGATTAATGACCATATGACCAGTCAATGTCTGCCAGATTACACTGGCCCATACAAAACAATTCAGTCAGTGTGTTTGTGTTTGTATTTGTGCACACTTTACACATAATCTGGGTGGTAATGTAGCCTAAAGGGGCTAAAGACCAAGACTGGTAACTTAAAGGTTGCAGGTTAGAACCCTGCAAAATGTGATGCATGAACTAACATCATTGTACCCTTAAGCAAAGCACTTACAAAAGCACTATACAAAGGAATAGTTAATGCAAAAATGAAAATTCTGTAACACTATTTTCACTGACGTTTAAACATACATTTTGGAGTCAACTAGTCTAAACCTTCAGAAAACTGTCAAAATACATTGAGTTTATGCAACCCATTTAAAATACTTATTACGTAGAAGTAGTAAGTAGAAGGTTGTTGGTTCAATCCCCACAGCCACCACCATTGTGTCCTTGAGCAAGGCACTTAACTCCAGGTTGCTCCAGGGGAATTGTCCCTGTAATAAGGGCACTGTAAGTTGCTTTGGATAAAAGCATCAGCCAAATGCATAAATGTAAATGTTCTATAAAACAGCCAAATCCAACACTAAATTTCCACTGAAAAGGGACATTTATCTTTGATTTGCTTGCTTTGCATTATGATCATTGTACATTAAATATAGAACATGACACGCATTCATTGAATTAACGTTAGCAAAAACAGGCATATTTATTGAAAACAATTGAATGAATAGTGCACAAATTCTAAATGGAATAGCCTATGATCTAATATGACAGCTGTTCGTTTAAGAATGTTAACCAATAACAGTTACGATGTAAAAAAAATTGCTAGGATGGAAAAAATAGGCCTGTGAGAAATGTACAATAAACCTAATGTATTGTTATTAACATGACGTGCACACAAATGAAAGATAGCTTAAGCAGTTAAGCATACGGCACATCGTTGAAAATATCCTTCTTGATCAGCAGGGTAAAAATAATTTGCATACCTAGCTTAAAATAGTTATTTTCTGGGCTACTAACTTACAGCATTCATTCTTGATTAGCAAAATTAACATGTGAACATGGTCCGGTGAAAGACAGGATCTGACTCACCTGTGGCGATTATCCTGTACTTGAAAAGTCCGTTTGGCAGGAAAATAACTTGCAAGCATGCACAGATTTAAAGAAGTTTTCAATGTGAAAAAATCCATAGTGACTTGCAAGCCAAGGTTTTGGAAATCTGCTTCTCGCACCATCACCGTGACCATAGTGATTTCCATAGATTCTTTGCTCGTTTCCGAGAGAACATTTTCGGAGGTGAAATGAAACTTTGATATCCTTTTTTTAAATAATTGTATTATTAATTATATTTAAAATGTAACATTAACATGACAGTAATTTAAGTGCAGCCTTTGAAAAAATATAAAGGCAAACATAAATGTGTAAAATTGTTGAACAGTTTAATGGAGAAAAATATTTACCGACTAGTTATTCCAGTGTCGACTAGCAGCATCAGAACCATTTAGTCAATTAGTCTCGCACATCCCTAGTTCACAGAGAACACATTTTCTCATTGTTTTTCTATGTAAGCACACAAGATGGACATCTTTGACCGTTTCCCCCCATTTTTCACCGTGTTTTCAGCATCCTGTGCATGAGCACTGCGTTTTTTAGATGCCATGTCAGCTTAAAAAAAGCATCTTGTGATCAGTGTATAAGTGGATAAGCTACTCAAAAATAATAATACACAAATAAATGAATTCAAAATAATATCTGTATTACCTCATTCATTGTTGTTGTCCCTTCAGCTTTCACAAAAACACAGACGTACCTATGAACATAATTCATGTTTAAAATGTATTCAAAACAAATAATATAATTTCAGAAATATGTGTAACCCGAATGTTGTATTTAAAATTAATAGTAAGTCAGTAACTGTAATCTGATTACAAGACTTTAAATCATAATGAATTACACTACTTTTTGGCTTTAAAAGTAATTAGATTAGTTACAATTACAATTACAAGTAATTTGTAATCAGATTACACCAACACTGCTTGAGACACCGGCATTCTGTTTTATTTGTTGCGCTGTGTCTAGCTTTTTATTAGTGCAAAAACATGTTTTGTCTGAACGACCCCTTACTCAACCTTTCTTTCTTTAGTGGAACACAGAAGATGCGCTGAAAGTAAATGGTAACTGAGACTTACATTCTGCCTAACATCATATTCTGTGAAACTCATATAGGTTGAGAATAAAAGGGTGAGTAAATAGTTGAATTTTTAGGTGAACTATCCATTTAACCCCAGGTTGCCCCAAGGAGGCTACAGGGTAACTTAATATGGTGATGTCATGCAGGGCTGTGATGTTTTAGAAAAACATTCCTTCACTGCCTTGCATCCATCTCAGTGTAATGTTAGTGATAGTGGTATCCTGAACAAACCTGCGATCCCCTGTCACACAGGCTTGAAAGAGTACTGACATTCAGCTGAGAAACCTTCATCAGAAATCCACTCCACAAAGTCCTCTCTGTTGAGCCTGTGAGTTAGTAAGCATCTGAGTTAGGAGTGCATCTGTGTGCGTGTCAGCAATATTGTTAGGTTCTCTGACACAGGAATCATTTAGCCGGACTACTCCTCAGTGCAGGCCAGATTCTCAGAGCCCCCAGTATACCAGCAGGCTCCTTTCATTTTTAATGGTCTACAAGGAAAGAGAGCTTCAGAACATCTTAAGATTTAAAAGCTGCTGGCTCTGGAGGCTCGCCGCCTCTCCATACTGGCACTGTAAACTTCACTGATGAAGCTCCATTGGGCCTGCTGGATCTGTTTCTGCACTTCAATAACCCCTAAATGAAAGACGATGTACCCAATTAGTCAAGCAGCCGGCATTTGAAAATGGTTGACTTTGGCTTCTGGCTCACTCCTCTGGCATCCTGTAAATATTGACTGTAGTTAATTGGAGAAGTGTGACAGTGGCTGTGGAATTAGCTTGGGTGGTTTATGCAAGCATGTGCAATGTGCATTCACAGCATTAGTCTGACACTAACTGACATCTGGAAAACATTGTGTGTAAGGTTTGTCACAATAAAAAAATGTCAGTTGTCTATGTACCAATGAGAGTGAAATTTCATTAAATTTGATACCGGTTTTGATACCACAGCAAAAACCAATAAGCTGTTGAACACTCCTTTATTTGAAAAAAGATAAATTAAACTCAAGCAATGGAATGTAGTCTTATAAGTGTTTCTTAAGTAAACATTGCTTCCCAGTGAGAGAGAACAGCACCAAAACATGTGATTTTAATGAGTTTGGGAGCAGCATTTCTAAATGTTCTTGTGTACCTTGATTGTAAATACAATGCATCTCTAGACTAAAAGTGTTTACATGACCTCTTGAGATGAAGTTTCTCACAATGGCCTTTAAAAAAAAAAAAAAAAAAGTAGTTTGCTGTGACAGTACCATGGTAAACTGATGGTAATACCATGGTATTGTGATTTAAACTAAGTTAATTAAATTATACTCTAAGGTATCTGAAGTATTTTAGTAATCTGACTAATTTTCCATCATCAAAGCATCTGTAACATTTTTAATTTGAAAAAAAAAAATATATATATATTTTTTATTTTTTACTTTAAGGTGCTATATGAAATCAAACTAAATTTGAATAACACCTTATTTCTATGAGATTAGTTATGAAACTATAATCATTTTCTTACTGTACCCATGAGTGGACCATTTTTACTGAGTCGGGACTGTGCTAGTGAAATTTTTTTTCCCTACCCCATAACAGATATTGTTTTCCTTTCATTAGGCTTTTGATAATTTAAGTAATCTTAAGGAATATTTTAAGTCAATCAAGACCAGTTTATTTATTAAACATCATTCATAAAGGACATATATTACACAGGAGGATAACTTTGTCCATAATTTTACCGTACATCTTAGAGGTCAAGACTTTAAAGCCCTTTTACTTGCCCTTATATTTACAGTGCAATGCCATAGGCATAGGTAAGACCATGGATGGCTCCTTATTACTGTGGTTAGGTTACTCTTTAATCTTTACCTCATCAGTGCAGTTTAGCCGTTTGAGATGTTTGATTTCCTCCACTGCGTTTTAAACTTGACAATTTTGAGTAGAATTTAAATGGGTTGCAATAGTTTTGTGGTAAGTACAGATATCAATGGAAGCCCAGATGATGCACGCACTCGAGAGATACAGTAGGATACAACAGAGCACATCAAGCCTGCTTTTCATTTGGAGAAGAGTGCAACAGTGGTGGACATCAAGTAGAAATGCCCCACAAGACGCGCTGCAGTGCCAGGCAAAAGTATAACTGCAGCTTCACGTGAGTGGTTTTATGATGGCTCCTGCATAACTCATGCGAAAACCAGGCTAATTACATAATTACATTTGCAGGACAACCGAATCCGTGTGTCATTCGTTTATCTCATATTCAATTAGGAATTAAAAATTGGAAAAACAAAAAACTACTTGATATTTCATTGTGCGTTTACAAAACCAATATAAAAAAACAAACAAATAATGACTTGTTTTTCGTCATTTCGATTTAATGCTCAAATTAAAAATAGGAAATTGGAAAAATAGTCATGGGACACTGTGCGTTTTGATTATTTGATTTCATTAATATATGGTGTGAATATTTGATTCGCACATATGGGTGGACCTGAAACACCACTTTCTTCTGATTGGTCAGCCTGCACCATTGTCTTCCTCAATGCTGTGAGACAGAATAAAAGTTCTCTGCTGTTTATTTGTTCAGATGAATTAGTCTCAGTTAATATTAAATTCTTAACCATTTATTCTCTAAAACTCACCACGTTTATTACAGCTGAGCTATCTCTCTCATCAAATAGATTTATCAGACAGCCCTACACATAAATCGTCTGAAAACTCCACCCACAACTAAAATGTCACTGGCGTCAGAGAAGTCATTTATTTGGCTTGCATGTTCTATCATAAAAAAAAAAAACCCCGTTATGGTTACTTGTGTAACCTCCGTTCCCTGATGGAGGGAACGAGACGTTGTGTTGATGTAGTGAAAATAAATCACTAAAATTAACGAAAACACTATTTTCACATTCCAAAGGTTGTAGTAAGTTCCCAGTGGGCAGACTAACTTACTACAGGTGAGATTTTTACAGTACATCCAATAATATGAGTAGCATTAGATTATTTTAAAAACGAATTAACTAAAATTCACCAAAATGTTATTTTCACATTCCAAAGGTTGTAGTAAGTTCCCAGTAGATAGACTGACTTACTACAGGTGAAATGTTTTACAGTTAGTCAGTCTATCCACTGGGAAGTTACTATAACTTTGTTATGTGAAAATAACATTTTCAGGAGTTTTTATGGTTTATCCTAAAATAACCTAATACTGTACTCATATTATTAGATTTACTGTAATAACCTCACCTTTTGTAATTTAGTTTATCTACTGGGAACTTACTACAACCTTTGGAATGTGAAATAACATTTTCGTGAATTTATTTTTTGTTGTTGTTGAAAATAATCTAATACTGTACTCATTATTGGACTTACTGTAAACATCTCATCTGTAGTATGCCAGTCTATCCACTGGCAACTTACTACAACCTTTGGAATGTGAAAATAACATTTTGGTGAATTATTTATTTTTTATTTATTTGAAATAATCTAATACTGTATTCATATTATTGGACTTACTGTAAAGATCTCACTTGTAGTAGCTTAGTCTATTAACTGTCAACCTACTACAACATTTGGAATGTAAAAGTGTACTTTTAATGTTTATGTTTAACTTGCATGTCAACTGAACGAGTGATTGGACACTGTCTGTGTTTAATAGTGAGTGGATGTTTCAGACTGTCCCTTAAGTACGCTAAGCAATGAAAGCGCATCGGAGCATTTTCAGTCATACTTCTGCAGCCACACCAACTGACAGTTCTGAGCAGGGCCTTTACCACCATAGACATTGAGGGGGACATATCCCCCCGATATTCATAATAGTAGTCTACCTGTATGGGGTTTGTCCATGGTTGATTAATAAATTATTACATTTGGTCCCCCTCAATCCTGAATATGTGGTTACATCCTTGGTTCAGAGTGCAATGTTTTATGTCTGTATATTATAGTTATATACCATTTATATTTATATACCATAACATCAAGCCAAGTGTGCAAACTCTTTGCAAACTTGCCGCCGGCAGAGAGCGTGGATACGAGAAACCAAATATCTAAAAAATATCTAACCTAAAACTAACTGTACCCCGCTCTGGGAGCTTAGGTGTGAGGGACTTGCTCATCATGGAAATTATGCTAAAGAAAGTTCATGAAATCTCAACCAGTGAATTTAAAATCAGCATATTTACACATAGCCTTCACATCTGTCAGATAATATAAGGCACACGAAACTGCAGCGTATACGACCCAGTAGGTAAAGGTTACCCATATTCCCATTCAAAAACATGGATGTCGGAATGATCTGAGTTGGAAATTAGTACTCTTCACTACCATACAAATATATATTGTCTTATATTAAATATTAAATGTAAAAAAATCTTCCCATTTATTTGTTATTATTATTATTATTATTTATCATTTGTTATTTACTGTTGTAGCTGTTATAATTCACTGGCATGAATGCTCATCTGTCTTGGATGCACCCTACGTTAAGTCTGTATATTCCCTGAACTGCATCTTGCTTTGTTCATTGCACTGCAATATGTAAAATGGAAATAAACTGATTCTTTCAAAACTCTTTGATGATTTCTCATTTAAAGAATGCACGAAACACTGATGTCAATTTAAAATGCTTATTTAAAACAATCAAACTACAGCTGCCTTAGACTTATTATTAGGACAAAATTGTAGGTCCACCGTGACGTGGAACATGGCTTGTAAAATCGGGACTGTCCCCGGATTTTAAGTGATGCCTGGTCACCGTAACTGCGAATGCCATACCTGCACTGCATGGTACCGCTTAATAAATAAAACAAGATATGTGGTACGAAGAAGGATAATTGTGAGAGGATTAATCTTAATAACCATCTTAATAATATATGCGTGCGTGTGTGTCGTTCTTATCAATTGCTTCACGTGGCAACGAAACCATGTCTGCATTCAGTGAACATTTTACGGTTACGTGTAGGCACTGTGTCTAACTATTTGATGAGAGAGATAGCTCAGCTGCAATAAACGTGGCGAGTTTTGGAGAATAAATCTAATATTAACTGAGACGAATTCATCTGAACAATTAAACAGCAGAGAACTTTTATTCTGTCTCACAGCATTGAGAAGACGTTGGTGCAGGTTGACCAATCAGAAGAAAGGGGCGTTTCAGGTCCACCCATATGTGCAAATTAAATATTAACACTATATATTAGTGAAATTAAATAATCAAAATGCACAGTGTCTCATGGCTATTAAATCGAAATTACAAAAAACAAGTTGTTATTTGTTTTTTTATATTGTTTTTGTAAGCAAACAATGAAATAAGTCGTTTTTTGTTTTTCAAATTTTGAATTCCTAATTGAATATGAAATGAACGAATGATACACGGATTCAACCGCTGCTATAACCAACATTTACTTAAAGGTGCAATATGTAAGATATTTACTGTACTTTATCAGAGATTTAGGAAACATGCTAAGTTGAAATACTGGCTTTTCTGAAAACAATGCTACAGCCAGTATATTCTACTTTGAAATGTCCATTCTGGAATTTCTGTTTGTGTTTTGGCCTGTGTGATCCTGCCCACTGTCCATTTCACAATAGTAAAAGTTTCGACACCCCGGGTTGCCAGATTTGAAACATGTTAGCAGGCAAACACAGTGTGCTGCTGCCATGGAAGCCAGCAATACATCTAGCTAACATTGACAGAGTTATAAAAAATCCACATGAGCTGGTTTATAATTTGCAAACAATAAAAACATTGCAAGCGTATACATTTGCTGATCAACTTACAGTGTAAGGATCGTCTCTTGCTATTGTCAGTTTGCTCATTCCTGTTGTGTGTCCGCAACCTGGCAACCCACATGAGCTTTGAGTCTGGGGAGGTGGGGGCAGGGGAGACAACTCTCTCCAATATTTTTAGTTTGGACTGCAGTGCCCATTTTAAACACTTGATGTCAATGTTAAATATTGCTCCTTTAACTCCCACTTCAGTTCCACTCAAACACCTGCAGTTCCGAACAAAATCATTTGGGGCTGGGCCAAATTCACCCTGAATGTTTTGACTTAGCGATGCCCCTGGTTCACCCCAAAATGCGAAAGATGTTAGGAAGAATGTTAGCCTCAGTCACTATTCACATGCATTGCATATTTTTTCCATACAATGAAAGTGAATGGTGACTGAGACTAACATCTCCTTTTGCGTTTCCCAGAAGGGGAAAAAAAAAAAAATCATATAGTTTGGAACGACATAAGGGTGACATATGATATACATGACATAATTTTAATTTTGGGGTGAACTTTACCTTTAAGAGAAACTGACTGTTAACATTAATACCTTGCCAAGATGGGTATTTTATTTAGTCAGACAGCTCTCGAGTCAGTAATGGGTACCACGATACTGCAGAAAGACTGTTATCATTATTATTATTATTTTTTACTTTTTAGTGTCAACTTCTCTAATGTGTACTTTTTTAGTGCAGAGCAGAATAACTAAAACCCAGTGAAGTGTTTCCCTAAGGAGCCACTAAAGGTAGTGCAGTGGATGTGGGCTGTTTCTGGATGATGTGTGTTAGATTTGTGGCAGCAGAGCTCTGCTGCAGCACCGCACAGTTTAATGGTAGTGTGGATTACTGCAGTGGTGTGAACTACAGTTGTGATGTGGTCTTCATGGTCTTGCAGTACTTATTTAGCAAGCAAGAATATGACATCCAGCTACCCGCACTGATACAAAGTGGGAGGGCATGTTCATATGGATATGCCACCCCATCTGTTTGGAAACAGCATGGTTTGTGTGAGCCACCGTATGTGCTTTAGGCATGAGTAATGGGCATCTGAGTGTGTGTGAATGTATCTGTCATACCCTCTGATTTGGATCTGTTATTCTATGGGGCTCACATAGTCACGCTAAGTCAATGTTTATTTATCAAATGCTCAACAACTCAGCATGCAGTAGTAATTTCAGGCAATGAAATGTAATTCTACATGCTCCAGAGAAGGAAAAGAGATAAAAACAGATTTGGTTAAAATTAGAGCTGTCAGTTAATGTTAACGCATGTGATTAATTAAAAATGTTTAAATGTGTTAATTTTTCTTAAAGGAATAGTTCACCCAAAAATGAAAATTTGCTGATAATTTACTCACCCTCAGGCCATCCAAGATGTATCTGAGTTTCTTTATTCATCAAAACTGAGTTTCTTTCTTCATTTCTTCATTTTAGGATTTCATTTCAGGCCTCCTCCTCTAAACAATGCAAGTGAATCTCCTCCATTTTTTGATGGTCCAAAATGCATATTTAGGTGCATCAAAATAATCCACACATGACTCCAGTCGACAAATAAAGATCTTCTGAACGCAAACGATTGATTATTTTTAGAAACAAAACAATACTTATATACTTTTTAACTACAAATGTTCGCTTCAGTACATCTCTGTGACCTGTGCTCATGAGAGGGATGACGTAAGCTCGTTGGTAAGGTCACGCAGAGGAGGAGTCAGGAAACACGTCATTGTTTACATTTTTTTTTTTTTTTAAATTATTATTTGGAAATTATTATTATTTTTTTTATATTGTTTTAAAATTGTTTTGGACTGTTTTGGTTTGTGAACGGCACAAGTTTCTCTTGTAAACAATGAAGCGCTTCCTGACTCCTCCTCCGCGTGACCTTACCAACGAGCTTACGTCATCCCTCTCATGAGCGCACGTCACAGAGATGTACAGAAGCAAAAATTTGTAGTTAAAAAGTATACAAGTATTGTTTTGTTTCTAAAAATAATCAATCGTTTGCATTCAGAAGAACTTTATTTGTCGACCGGAGTTGTGTGGTTATTTTGATGCACCCTAAATATGCATTTTGGACCGTCAAAAAATGGAGGAGATTCACTTGCATTGTTTAGAGGAGGAGGCCTGAAATGAAATCCTAAAAGTCTAAATTCTATTTTGATGAAGAAAGAAACTCAGATACATCTAGGATGGCCTGAGGGTGAGTAAATTATCAGCAAATTTCCATTTTTGGGTGAACTATTCCTTTAATCGTGATTAATGCATTTACCATTAATACAGCATTAACCAGCATAAACACTTGTTGGAAGGGCAGAAATTTTGTAATGTGTCTGCCCAGAGTCATTACACTGATACACACAACGGCGCATCCGTGTCAGTGATCAAATGATGGAGAAAGGAGCTCTTAACGCTATTTGATGCACAAAACAAGCCCAGATGGGACTTGTGAAAGAAATCAAGTATTTTTAGCCTATGTAAGGCACATTTTAATTACCACAGAAGCACGTCAAGTCTTAACCATAACCAAAGCGCAGAATGGATCGTTTTTGTCTGCAATCGCTTTTCATGTGGAGTTTAAAGCGGCATGAGCGAGGCTTCATGATTGCTATAGCAAAGCAGATATCTACAGTCTGCCTGAAGATTAATATTTTGGAGGATGAGAGTTTTAAAAGATTTATTGCCTTTTGCAATGAAAATGCAACCTATGTGGGGACTAGTTCTTTCAATTAGTCAAAATCCCACTTAGACCTTGGGAAACGTTTTAGTTACTTGAATTGGTGCTATTTTAGTGCATTTCTATCTTTATACTATGGAAGGCTTTATTAGGAAAATGTTAATAAAGCATTATATAGTTACATATTGTTTTTTTGTTATCTTTCCTTAGATGGAAATAAATGCATTTTGACAGGAAAAGAAGTATATACTGTATATAGTGTCAAATTTCAGCACTTTAAAAATCTGCGATTAATCGCAATTAACTACAAAAAATATATGTGATTAATCACGACTAAATATTTTAATTGACTGACAGCACTAGATAAAATTAAAAGTTAAAGGCATTGTTTACTTAAAAATGAAAATTATGTCATCATTTACTCACCTTCATATTGTTCCAAACTCATATGACTTTCTTCCGTTAGAACCCAAAAGGATATGTTAGGCTGAATGTTAGCTTCAATCACCATTCATTTGCATTGTATGGAAAAAAAGAAATTCAATGAAAGTAAGTGGTGACTGAACCTAATATCATGGCTAACATCAAATTCCCTTTAAGGCAAGTCAGATCACTCAGCGGCCATGTTCGTAATGCCTTCCATTCCTAAAGCCGCCATATTAAGCTTTATGATTTCCACTAACCCATGGTTATAATATTTGTACATTTTTAATTTAGTTTTTATTTCTATTTTGTTTTACATTTTTTGCTCCAATTAAGTTTCGTTTTCATTTTGTTTGTCAGTTCTTTGTTAGTTTTAGTTTTTAAATATTTTATAGTTTAGTTTTTCATTACATTTAGTTTTTAATTTTAGTTTAGTTTTTATATCAAGTGATACATATAGAATGGGGAAAACAGGCATTTGTGCAATGTGGGTCGTATAGCTGGACACCCAAATGTACAGTTTGTAAATAATATGTATAATTTTAAAAATCTTCATTTTAATAAGACCAACTGAATTTCATTACTGATATTACAGTAGAAGAAAACACATAATTACGATTTAAGAATGCATCTTTTTTATTGAACATTAACCACAAAGTCCTCTTTAGTGCATTTGACATGAGAAAGTAAGTCTTGTCGCAACTCTGAAAACTGAACATCAAACAAAACTCTATAACTATTCCAAATGAAATGTAAAACAAATCACTGATTGACGGTGTAAGACAGAATGAGTGAAAATACTGTGTGTAGGAGAGAGAGAGAATAAGTCAGAATAAATTACTAGATATTATATTGTTTCTGTTCTCTTTGTTTTTACATCATGCATTGGCAACACAACAAACAGTCATTCCAGTAAAGGTTGAAATGTGTAATAATTGAAGTCCCAGACATGGCTAGCATGTATTCTCGGAGTGACCAGATTTTGAATGTCTCAAACTGGGACACCTGGGGGGTTTGCAATCGTAGGGCTTTACTGGTTGTTTAGATCAGTGTTACTATCAGAAATAATTAATAATTATTTCTTAATTAATATTTAAATTAATTAATTGAATCTAACTCATTAAAACCTCATATGGGGCTCCAGTAAATGTAGTGTGCTACGTTTAGGAGCAAGTTTGGTTATTAGCAATAATTAATAATGATCAAAGATAATTATTAATTATTAAAATCAATAGAACATTGATGAGAATCAATGTTAGCTTTTTTAAATCCTTTAAATCAACAATTATCAAAGATAATCGTTAATTGTTAACATCGATGAAACATTAATTCAAATTAATACTAGCTTATTGATCATTCAAATTCAATCATCAAAGATAATTATCAATTATCAAAAATCAATAGAATATTAATAAGGATTAACACAGACGGGGCACCACCCTGAAATCAGGGACTAATAACCAATTAGTAAAACAGTCTCAATATTAGATTGTTTTCTTAGGAAAATCGACATCCGAAGAATATCGATTTTCCGCAAAAAAAAACAATGGATGAAGTTTTGAATCCGAGCACTGACATCCCGTCAGCATGACACAGGCGTATGCAAAACAAACCAAACACTTCTCTTTGTAATATAAACAAAGTTTATTTATGCAGTAATATCAATTAATAATTAATACAATGCAGTCAATAAACTTCCGACTTACAACTACAAACAGTGATATGATTAGATATGGAAATAAAAATAATTCTATAACACATAAGGTGTGTGTGTGACAGTGTGTGTGTGTAAGGAGGGACACGCACAAAATGGCGGACGTGACCCTCGTGGAGAGTATGTCACGCGAGACTTCCGGCCAGGGAATATGACCACGAATGGGGGCGGAGATGGTGTCTACCAATTACTGCGTGTATCCGCTTGTACGATAGCTTAAGGACAAAGCTGGGCTTTAGCATTTAAGCTATCTACGAGCCAAAAATGTGTGCCAGAATGTTTGTGAGGAGTCACGTGCCTGTATGTGTGCGTGTGTGGTTAGTACGAGAGAGAGAAGTGACGGCCCTAAAGCTGATTGCGCGATCGTGGGAGAACAGCTGTTAGTTCATCGCTCAGAGACGCGGTGGACGGCTCGTAAACAGTCCTGCGTTATTTGACTCTTTAATGGATGAACTCAGTTGTTGTCTCACCTGCGATGGTGAAATTGCACAACAATCCAATTTGCTTGGACCACAATACAGCAAAACAAATTTGTGATAATTAATACCCTGAGTATTAATAATGAGCGGACATGGCGGTCCGTAAACTGTACAAGCAAAAACCTTGAAACACAAGAATAACACACTATAATATTCTATCTCTGCCCAGACGTAAACCTCTTACTTGAATTGCATGAGGACACAGGTAGAATGTGTTTTCCTCCATCCTTTAACTCTGACCCGGTTCCTTGAGGCTCGGGTGATGACAGGAGGCCGTTTCCTCACTCTGTCGGCAGGCGGTACGGCTGTTGATTCTCGGCGGGCTGGCGAAGAACTCAGAAATGTCGACTTGATTGAAGATGGAAGAGAAATCTTTAATCTCTTCACTTCTGTAGGCAAACGGATGAAGATGCGAATTGCTCGGCGGTCTCCTTCGGATCCGTTAGAGTGTTCGGTTGAACACAGATTAATCTCAACTCGTCCAGCGAGATGGAGATTGTATGGCCACAGTTTCAAGTCGGACGTTACTTCCTTGTGCCACGAGGTTGCACCGGAGAGCAGCGAAGAGCTGCGTCCACACGCTGCAAACAAAGTCGCTGGAAGCAAATCCCGAAAGCATTTCAGAGGTATTTCAACTCCTGATGATGTCATTGTTGACGTTCTGTTGTGTGCCTCATCCAGTAGGAGTTGAGAGTTCGATCCTTTAGTGAGCAAGGCTTCATGGGATTTGTAGTCTTTTTTGGACTCCCTTTGTTTAATTTTGGCGTGATTTTTATCAGTATAAGTTACGACTTGGAATGTGGGGGCCTGAGTTAGGTTTTTACGACTGTGTTAGGCCTGCCTTTGTCTTCTATCTGAATACATGAGGCCCAACACAATACATGCATATACAGTTGTGCTCAAAAGTTTGCATACCCTGGCAGAAATTATGAAATTTTAGCATTGATTTTGAAAATATGACTGATCATGCAAATTTATTTAAGGATAGTGATCATATGAAGCCATTTATTATCACATTGTTGTTTGGCTCCTTTTTTAAATCATACTGATAACAGAAATCACCCAAATGGCCCTGATCAAAAGTTTACATA
This sequence comes from Myxocyprinus asiaticus, assembly GCF_019703515.2. Lineage (NCBI taxonomy): Eukaryota > Metazoa > Chordata > Actinopteri > Cypriniformes > Catostomidae > Myxocyprinus > Myxocyprinus asiaticus. The sequence continues at coordinate 14,979,943 of NC_059381.1, read as the reverse complement.
CCCTTGAATGTTTGGCCTTGTTACAGACACACAAGGTGACACACATGTTTAAATGCCAATTAAAGGTTAATTTCCCACACCTGTGGCTTTTTAAATTGCAATTAGTGTCTGTGTATAAATAGTCAATGAGTTTGTTAGCTCTCATGTGGATGCACTAAGCAAGCTAGATACTGAGCCATGGGGAGCAGAAAAGAACTGTCAAAAGACCTGTGTAACAAAGTAATGGAACTTTGTAAATATGGAAAAGGATATAAAAAGATATCCAAAGCCTTGAAAATGCCAGTCAGTACTGTTCAATCACTTATTAAGAAGTGGAAAATTCAGGGATCTCTTGATACCAAGCCAAAGTCAGGTAGACCAATAAAGATTTCAGCCACAACTGCCAGAAGAATTGTTCGGGATACAAAGAAAAACCCACAGGTAACCTCAGGAGAAATACAGGCTGCTCTGGAAAAAGACGGTGTGGTTGTTTCAAGGAGCACAATACGACGATAGTTGAACAAAAATTTGCTGCATGGTCGAGTTGCCAGAAAGAAGCCTTTACTGCGCCAATGCCTCAAAAAATCCCGGTTACAATATGCCCGACAACACCTTGACATGCCTCACAGCTTCTGGCACACTGTAATTTGGAGTGACAAGACCAAAATAGAGCTTTATGGTCACAGCCATAAGCGCTATGTTTGGAGAGGGGTCAACAAGGCCTATAGTGAAAAGAATACCCTCCCCACTGTGAAGCATGGAGGTGGCTCACTGATGTTTTGGGGGTGTGTGAGCTCTAAAGGCACAGGGGATCTTGTGAAAATGGATGGCAAGATGAATGCAGCATGTTATCAGAAAATACTGGCAGACAATTTGCATTCTTCTGCAAGAAAGCTGCGCATAGGACGCACTTGGACTTTCCAGCACGACAATGACACTAAGCACAAGGCCAAGTTGACCCTCCAGTAGTTATAGCAGAAAAAGGTGAAGGTTCTGGAGTGGCCATCACAGTCTCATGACCTTAATATCAACGAGCCACTCTGGGGAGATCTCAAACGTGCGATTCATGCAAGACGACCAAAGACTTTGCATGACCTGGAGGCATTTTGCCAAGACGAATGGGCAGCTATACCACCTGCAAGAATTTGGGGCCTCATAGATAACTATTACAAAAGACTGCATGCTGTCATTGATGCTAAAGGGGGCAATACACAGTATTAAGAACTAAGGATATGCAGACTTTTGAACAGGGGTCATTTCATTTTTTTTCTTTGTTGCCATGTTTTGTTTTATGATTGTGCCATTCTGTTATAACCTACAGTTGAATATGAATCCCATAAGAAATAAAAGAAATGTGTTTTGCCTGGTCACTCATGTTTTCTTTAAAAATGTATATATATTACATATATTACCAATTCTCCAAAGGTATGCAAACTTTTGAGCACAACTGTATATATATAATGTGTATTAAAATATGTAGGTAAATTCAATATAACATCTTTTAGTATGCGAAAAGTTATTTTATTTTATATTGTTTTATACTGTTTTAACCACATTTTAGATATACAGGTGCATCTCAATAAATTAGAATGTCGTGGAAAAGTTCATTTAATTCAGTAATTCAACTCAAATTGTGAAACTCGTGTATTAAATAAATTCAATGCACACAGACTTAAGTAGTTTAAGTCTTTGGTTCTTTTAATTGTGATGATTTTGGCTCACATTTAACAAAAACCCACCAATTCACTATCTCAGAAAATTAGAATATGGTGACATGCCAATCAGCTAATCAATTCAAAACACCTGCAAAGGTTTCCTGAGCCTTCAAAATGGTCTCTCAGTTTGGTTCACTAGGCTACACAATCATGGGGAAAACTGCTGATCTGTCAGTTGTTCAGAAGACAATCATTGACACCCTTCATAAGGAGGGTAAGCCACAAACATTCATTGCCAAAGAAGCTGGCTGTTCACAGAGTGCTGTATCCAAGCATGTTAACAGAAAGTTGAGTGGAAGGAAAAAGTGTGGAAGAAAAAGATGCACAACCAACCGAGAGAACCGCAGCCTTATGAGGATTGTCAAGCAAAATCGATTCAAGAATTTGGGTGAACTTCACAAGGAATGGACTGAGGCTGGGGTCAAGGCATTAAGAGCCACCACACACAGACGTGTCAAGGAATTTGGCTACAGTTGTTGTATTCCTCTTGTTAAGCCACTCCTGAACCACAGACAACGTCAGAGGCGTCTTACCTGGGCTAAGGAGAAGAAGAACTGGACTGTTGCCCAGTGGTCCAAAGTCCTTTTTTCAGATGAGAGCAAGTTTTGTATTTCATTTGGAAACCAAGATCCTAGAGTCTGGAGGAAGGGTGGAGAAGCTCATGCCCAAGTTGCTTGAAGTCCAGTGTTAAGTTTCCACAGTCTGTGATGATTTGGCAATGTCATCTGCTGGTGTTGGTCCATTGTGTTTTTTGAAAACCAAAGTCACTGCACCCGTTTACCAAGAAATTTTGGAGCACTTCATGCTTCCTTCTGCTGACCAGCTTTTTAAAGATGCTGATTTCATTTTCCAGCAGGATTTGGCACCTGCCCACACTGCCAAAAGCACCAAAAGTTGGTTAAATGACCATGGTGTTGGTGTGCTTGACTGGCCAGCAAACTCACCAGACCTGAACCCCATAGAGAATCTATGGGGTATTGTCAAGAGGAAGATGAGAAACAAGAGACCAAAAAATGCAGATGAGCTGAAGGCCACTGTCAAAGAAACCTGGGCTTCCATACCACCTCAGCAGTGCCACAAACTGATCACCTCCATGCCACACCAAATTGAGGCAGTAATTAAAGCAAAAGGAGCCCCTACCAAGTATTGAGTACATATACAGTAAATGAACATACTTTCCAGAAGGCCAACAATTCACTAAAAATGTTTTTTTTATTGGTCTTATGATGTATTCTAATTTTTTGAGATAGTGAATTGGTGGGTTTTTGTTAAATGTGAGCCAAAATCATCACAATTAAAAGAACCAAAGACTTAAACTACTTCAGTCTGTGTGCATTGAATTTATTTAATACACAAGTTTCACAATTTGAGTTGAATTACTGAAATAAATGAACTTTTCCACGACATTCTAATTTATTGAGATGCACCTGTATATAAAATGTAAAAATTCCATATAGCCTATTTTATACATATGATGTCATATTGCATATGTAATAATGTTATGACTTGTCAGTGCTTGAAATTTTTGTCACATACACATTTTTACACAAAATTTGCAACATCGGATCTTAAAAGTTAAAATACAATTCCACATTTTCACATTTAAGTGCTTGTACTATTTATTTATTTTTTTAAATACAGCTGTATGAATATGACCTACAATCTCTTATTTAACACTGTGGCCATGGGAAAGTGAACTATTACTTTAACAGCAAAATATTTAAATTCCATTTTCACATGTTGTACAAAGAAATAGATCAGCTTCTTTCAGCTTGTTGAACATGCATTTTCATTTGGGAATTTCTAATTTGCATTGGATGATGACAGAGAGCAGCAGGGAGCGCCAAGCGCATGAGTCGTTGTCATGGTAACCAGATAGATTCTGAGCCGATTGCTGCAAAACTAGAATGAAAGTTTTGTCAAATCACCATGCAAAGCAATAAAATATCTTCCCTTCCCTGCAATCGATACCAGACACAATACCAAGAAGGATGTTGAGGATATTTAATTTCAAAGAAAAAAAAAAAAAAAAAAAAAACAGCCTAACAGTTGAAACCGGGGCAATAATTATTACATTTTTTTAGAGAAATGACAGGACACACCTCATAAATCCAGAACCGACTTCTGGTAACCCTAGTTTTCTACCTGCTTTGCTTTTCTCCATGATGTACTGTAGTGATTCCCTCTCACTCTGTCTTTGCTAATGTAATGAGTGCAATAGGCCATCTGCTAGTGCTATCGCCACCTAGAGGCATCTTTATGTTAAGGTGATAGCGGGTTTAAAGGTTTAAAACCTATTGCAACAAAAACAAAAACGAAATATTTTTTTTACAATTATTTTTATGTACCATGGAAATTTATTTTTGTTTAGTTTCATTTTTTTCCAATTATGTTGATTTTTTTATTTTTATTTCAGTTTACAAAAATGTTTTTTTACATTTAGTTTTCATTTTAGTTTACGATAATAACCTTGCACTGACCGGTCTTTTTCTATAATTTCTCTGCTAACATTTCCTTTTTTTTTTCAATGAAGAAAAAGTCATATGGGTTTGTAACAACAAGAGAGTGAGAAAATGATGAAAGAATATATAAAAGTATAAAAATTTATAAATGGTGAGAAATAGCGAGAAATTATACAACTGTGCAAAACAGGTAGGCAGTGTGCAAAATACAATATGTAATGTGCAATAATGTAGGGTAACTGTCTAAGAAAATATTGATCATTATAGTACATGTGTTTCAGAGGCAGCTGCAAGAGCTTTCCTATACATTCTTTGACACATGCACTACATGTCTGTGGATGTGTCAAGTTGAGGGATACACCCCCAATATGTTCTCTGTTCTTTGCAGCATAGAACTGGGAACAGTTAGAGCTGTCATCCTTGTGCTTGGGAGACTGAGGCAGAGGCATCTCCACTTAATCCTCTGTTGTGCAGGCCCTGCAGCTCATACTAGTAGGGGAGGGTTTGCACACAGATTTGCATGCTGTTTACACTGTGTTTGTGTTTGTGACAACAAACCCCGGCCACAGCAGCGCACAGCCCTTCAAGCCTATTGCATCCCTCCTGGAGCTGCTGCGTGGAGAGGCTGAAAAGAGCAAAGCAGACTGGAGAACCAGTGGAAAAAAAGTGGTTTGAGGATGAAAAGAAAGTGCCCAGCAGTTGGCCGTGATGAAAATATGAAATCTCTTCTGGAATGGAGAGAGTGCCCACCAAGCAGAAAACAAAAGAGATGGAGAAAATAGGGATCTACTGTTTGTTTGAGTGGTAGTGTTGGAATGGGGTCTCCGTTGGTGGAAGCTTGCTGAGCTTTGGATGATTCACTGCTGCAACTCCACCTTCAAAGACCATGTTACCAGAAACTGTCAGCACATACCATCAGGGCCGGCCCTAGCATTTTGGGGGCCCTAAGCAGATTTTCAAAATGGGCCCACCCTACCTACAAGTACACCCATCCAAACACCCCACACTATAAAAACTAAGCAAGTTTAAATTGTGCAAATAAGCAGGTCTATTTATTCAAAAGCATAAATCTTAAAAAATGCAAAACTATGAAGTGTGCATGCGTGTGTGCGCCCATCCATGCCCCTTCTCTACACTACCCAACATTTAGTGAGCCCCCTGATCACGACGAGAACACTCGTTTACTTTCAGTGATATCACACTCCACTTAGACACTTTATTTACATCTTTTGTGTTCATTTTTATTTAAAATATGTGACTTTCTGATGGCATGCACAGCCACTGTATGTCTTCACTTACATGGATTGATAAGGGGAGAATAGTGAAACTGGCAAAAGGAGGACTTGAACCCAGATCGCACACACAACTAACCAGCTGCTTTACTAATGTTGCCACATCAGAACTTAGGTTAAGAGGGTCAAATTGTCTTTTCTTCTAAGAGTATGCAATAATTGTAATGTTTTGATAGGTTCCATTGGATTATGTTCAGGCTGGTTTATGGTTAATTAGAGCTAGTTTAGTGCTGGTTTAGCTGGTGCACAAGCATAGCCAAGCAAATTAGACCAGTGGTGTCACGTGGTCTGAAGCCCTAATGCAATCACGCAAATTTATTAGCTAATGGCGCTTAAGCGACGCCCCAGTGAGCTACATCACAGGCTCCATAAAGGTGCTCGCTTTCACGCCATCGAGTCAGATTTTCTGTTCTTCAGTGCACAGTTTTGCCTAAGCCTGCGTTTGTTTCTAGCAACTCATGTCAAAGCAACGATTATTAATTCTCCCTTTTGAGTGGCGAACATGTAAGGACGTTGTTTATACAGCATAAATTTCAGAGCAATTTTAATTAGGTTATTACAAGGGTCTGACGGGGACAGCAGCGCTTTTCGAGGCTCACAATTTCTCACCATGAGGCGTTATCCCCACTTGTTGAAGTTCCACGGCTTCCAGATTTGTAGCTCCGTGTGTGGGAGCCGTTTGGGATTTCGGCTTTGTGTCTGAGAGAATTGGAGTGCGAACGGACATCGGATTTTTCCTCATGTTTGTCGCCCCCATGCACTGCTATCTCTGCTAGATTTTTCGGTGGCGGCATGGATGTTGCTCTTTTCAGTCAGCTGTTGGATCTACACACAATGGTTGTGCAGTCCAACTAAGCACATCACATTAATGAATGCCTTTGAGTTTATATTGGCTCCGTTTGGACTTTCCCTCGTTTTCCCCCGCCCCCCGAGTTTTGCGCTGGGGAACGAGTTGGTCAGGGCGACGCTTTTGTTCGCGAGGGTGTTTCGTGCTATCCGGGTACTACACGTTGTTCCCCCATTATATGCTGGGACTGGTTTAGTGTCTAACCCGTTTTTTAGTACATAAATTAGCTCAGCCCCGTAACTTACGTTGACAAACAAGCATTGAATATTTCCAGTTTGAGTTTTGTTTCTGCCTCCATGACCAAGGGTCTCGGGGCATGCATAATATAACTCAATGTACAATAAAAATAGGACTACACACGAGCCTGATGGGCTTACTGTGTAATGAAGGATGAGCCCCCATTCAGTGAATGAAATTGGACCATATAAACGTATCCTTTTGCCCTTCGGTCAGTATTGGGATGGGTTCACCGTTGTACATGCCTCAAATGTCTGACAACCAAAATACGGTTCAGTTTTCCCCTGCAGCTTTCTGGGGAATGAACATTAAAAAAAACGCTTCCTGAATTCAGCCTCTGTCTCCATGGCCAAGGGTCTCGAGACATGCATAACAGAATTCGAATTTCATCAAGCGCAAGTATACACAAAACACACAGTGAACAAAAACACCACACGTTGTCCCCCCATAAAGAATTCTGGGGCCGTTGTGATGAACCTGCTTGTTCTCAATTCCCTCCATGTTTGCACATTCTTCCCCGTTCTATGCTAGGGAAGATGGTTTATCTGGCATTCTCTGCTATATATACATTCACAGTGACTGCTTTTTATAACTGCCTGATTGAATTCGGCCTCTGTCTCCATGACCAAGGGTTTCGAGACATGCATAACATAATTCGATGTTCATCAAACACAAGTGTACACAAAACACAGTGAACATAAACACCACACATTGTCCCCCCATAAAGAATGCTGGTGCCACTGTGGCAAACCAGTTTTCTCAAACAAACATTCCCCCCGATGTTCATTCACTTTTCTCCAAAGGTTTATTCTATCAGTGTCCCTGCTGTAGATACATTTCAGGGTGCTCATCATTTATGCCTAAATACAATAAAAGCAAAACTTTATCAAATTCCCTTCAACCAGCCACAGTATTGGAAGAGCAAAGGCTTCCCTCCACTGTGCCTCTGGGTCTGGGGCAGTCACCAAAAGTAAACCAAGCACGCCATCTAGTAATTACAGGCATTAATTCCTCTGTCTGACCGTCTGTCAGCTTGGCAGCAGCTGAAGACTGTTTCGAACTGGGTACTTAGAATGAAAAAGCATGATTATGTCATTCAATTCAGTCAGCTTGCATCCCATTCTGGATTTGAGATGTTTGAATTTCACTCTAATGAAATGTCAATTTAGAGTGCTGGAGCAGAAACAAATAATGTCACAAGTGCAGCCGGGGGACTGTATTTTGACAATAGATTTGAAGGACACATATAAAAAAATTCCATATTCAGAATGCACTGAAGCACAGGCTTTTTCTCATATTCGCCTTCGGGGGCATGGGCATACCAATTTTGCATCCTTCCATTCAGACTTGCACTGGCACCATGCATTTTCACAACATGCTTGGATGCAGTGTTGATGCCCTTGAGGCTTTAAGGCATCCACGTTTTGAATTATCTCAACGACTGGTTGGTGTTAGCCCACGCGGAGTCTTTGGCTGCCCAGCAACAAGATGTCATTCTCAGCCATTTGAGCAATCTAGGGCTATGTGTAAACCTAGACAAGAGTGTTCTGTTGCCAGGGCAACAGACTAGTTCTAGGAGTGGAGCTGGACTTGCGGGTGATGCAGGTGCGCAGGCGCAAGTCTCCAGCTCGTGTTTTTATCATTACGCCTAGCGATTTTCAGAGTGGAACCACTGACGCATGTGTTCCGTCTCTTCAAAGTGATGAGTGGTTAAAGTTTTTCCTCCCGGAGATTCAGGACAGCCATATCCTCATCTGGTCGGACAACAGGATGGTGGTGTCCTACATCAATTGCCAGGGAGGAGTGCGCTCTCATGCTATGCTGAGGCTGGAACTTTGTAGTCTTCTGTGGGCACGGGACAATGTAATGTCTCTACGAGCCGTACAAGTTCCAGACAGTTGAATCTGGGGGCAGATCTCCTGTCCAGACAGGGCTTGGTGCCCTTATGGAACAAATATGTAGAAGGTTCGGCAGAGCGAAAGTGGACCTGTTCGCTTCGAGTGAGACGTCGCACTGTCCCCTCTGGTTTCCCTCTCACCCCCGGCACCGCTGGGCATCAATGTGTTGGTGCATCAGTGGCCGATAGCGCAAATTTATGCATTTCTACCGATCAGTCTGCTGCACAGGGCAGCATTTGGCACCCCCGGCCGGACTTGTGGAAGTTGTGGGTATAGCCCCTCAATGGAGCGCTCATTTGAATGATGGGTTATCCCCCAATGTGGTTGATACCATTCTAAATGCTAGAGCTCCATCAACTAGGAGGCTTTATACATTCAGCTGCTATATTTTTGCTTCTTGGTGTACAATGTGAGGTTAAAATCCAGTTAACTGCCCTGTGGGTACAGTGCTGGAATTTTTGCAGGAGCGTCTCAGGGCCGGGGTTGCCCCAGCAACGCTTAAAGTCTATGTTGCCACTAAAGCGGCTGAGCATGCGCTTATCAATGCACTGTGAGTTTATGTTGAGCATACTAGCCAGTGGGGTAAGTCAGAACAGTTGTTTGTGTGCTTTGGTAGCCACAACGGGTGTTTTGGTGTCCAAGCAATGGCTGGTTATTGATGCAATTTCAAGTGCTTACTAAGCACGTGGTTAACCTTTGGGTATTCAAGCCCATTCTACAAGGTGCATGGCATCCTCATGGGCTTTGGCTAGAGGTGCGTCCTTGGCGGACATTTGTATGGTGGCAGGGTGGTCCTCTCCGCATACATTTGTTAGATTTTATAATCTGGATGAGGGGTTGACTCCTGGTTCCCAAGTTTTCTCTGTTGGAACAGGAGTAACCTCATAATTCCTTCATTTATGCGGATGCTTTAGCTTGCTTGTGTGCCGCTATATGCTTGCCACATGGGCTTAGATAGTTGGCAGCTACTTTTTGCATGGCATGAATGTATATCTCTCCCATAGTGTTCATACGCAGCTCGAGTTCCTACGAAAGGCAACGTCTCGGTTATGTGGAACGTAACCCTGGTTCCTTGAGTAAGAACAAGACGCTGCATAGCTGGCCATACTCTCTAGCAGCTGCATAGGCTCATTTCTTCCTGTAGAAAATCTGACTCGATGGCGCGAAAGCGAGCACCTTTATGGAGCCCATGATGTAGCTCCCTAGGGCGCCATTATTGGTATGATTGTATAAGGGCTTCAGACCACGTGACCCTCAGACGGTGTCCCATAGCGTTCATGCACCAAATCTTGTTCCCACTCAGGGAACCAGGGTTATGTTCCACGTAAACTGAGACGTTTCCTAACCTGACCAGCCAAAAAGTTTCCAAAAGCACGTGGTCTCAGCTAAAAAGTGTCCAAAACCAACTGGTCTCAAGTCGTAATAATTATTACTTACTTCCATAGAGAAAAACAAATGAACCAACGAACAATGTTATTTAATATTTTCCCAAAACCTAAACCTAACCATAAAGTCTAACCCCTTACCCAAAACCTAAACCTAAACCATGATTATAATATGAAAATTACTTGCAAAAGAAAAAAAACAAAAAAACATCGGGCTTTAGAATGAGATGAGGAAAGCGTATTACAGGTTGTTGAACTACATCAGTCATTTGTATTGCCTTAATAAATTTAAAACGAGTAACCAAATTTGTTCACTGACGTTTCCTTACTTAAAGTGTTTGTTAGGACTCGGAGGCTGGCTAAAATTTGATGCCTATATTGTATCGATTTTAAATTCTGTTTGTTGATTAGTTGGTCTCAGTGGGAATAAAAGTCGTTCCTTTTCGTACGAGCCAAGTCATACGATATCTTATGATTTCGCCAGCTCGTATGAATAACTTGTACTAATTATAAGTTGTCATGAGACTATGTTGTCCAAAACCCTGTTTAACCCAGCCAGCTGACCAGATTGCTAGACCAGCTGAGAAAATCATGGTGGTTTTAGCTGTTTTTATTTCAGCAGGGTCATCAAAAAAATAAATACAATTCACACACACACACACACACACACACACACACACACACACACACACACACACACACACATACATATATATATCGAGTTATATGTTGATGCTTGTTTAGCTACCCTGTTAAACAAATGCAAAGTTGTCTCTGGAGATCAGGATGCTATAAAAAACTATTATCTAGTTTATAAAGTATTTGACACTTTCAAATGGATTTGTAGGGGCCAAACCTCTTTTTGCCAGATCGATGTAAGCACACACAAAAAGAGCTTTTTTGCGAGGTGTTATTTAGAACCGCTCATTAAATCTGAGTGGAGAGATTAATTGCGTGTTGTGTTTGGGTTGTGATGATAAGAGGTTTAGGTATTGATCCAGTTCTTCAGGCCTATAAAGGATGAGTTCGCATTGCAGCCCAGGGAGGAGAACAGAATGACAAAATTGTCTCTGAAAGCCACTGATAGGAGGAAGACAACAAAACCAAAATGACTCAATACTTTTTGACTATTGTTACTATTTAGTCATTTACTACTGGTACTAAATTATTCAGCTTTCACTTTTTTCAAAGTGACTTAGAGTAGCCCATGCTTAGGGATAGTTCACCCAAAAATTAAAATTCTCTCATCATTTACTCACTTTCATGCCATCCCAGATGTGCATGACTTTCTTTCTTCTGCTGAACACAAACTAAGATTTTTAGAAGAAAATCTCAGCTCTGTTGGTCCATACCATTGTCACCATTCACATGTGTTCAGCAGAAGAAACACAGTCCAACACATCTGGGATGCATGGGGGTGTCACGAGCGCACTGGGCTCTCCCTCACCGTCAGCCACCTGCTCTCACTCGCATGAGTGTTAATCACACACACCTGCAGCTCATTACCATCTCGTTTGGATGTGCACTTAAACCCCACACTCGCACTCAGTCAGTGCCTGGCTTTATTGTAAGGTTCTTTGCACTTCCCTCTCACCCAGCTGCAGTAGATAACTGCTTCCCTGCTTAAAACTTTATCAGCGATCTGTTCTGGAGAACTAAGTTAGTTTACTTGGAGTCTTCTGTGACTACCGCATATCTATTCTCCTGTGTTTTTCCTCACCTGTTTGTCAACGGATTGTTCTGGATATATACACATCAAGTGACACTGTGATTATGGCGTTTTCACTCACCTGGACTAATCTCACCTGTTTATCTATGATCCCCTCCTGACACGCAAGGTAAGTGACTTTTTGTATTCTAAGTTTACAGCATATCTACTTACATGTTATACCACTCTGAATACTAAGGAAAATTTATTTTGAGATCCTTAAATACTTTGTGTTTCTATGTAACCTGCCCTTTAGTTTATGTACCTTACTCGCCTGTGTTCTGATTTGATGCTGAAGTTACCAGTTTGGACCAGTGTTGATCTGGAAGTTACCTCTCATGGAATAGAGCCTTCTGCCTTGGTTCTCAATTTAATCAAAGACTGTTTCCTAAGACTGTGTGCCTCGTCGGAATACTTGCCTAGCTTGCTTACCTACTTTTACAGTGTCCTGTATAATAAACTCCCGCATTTGGGTTCATCTCAAGCTTCTGTGTCAGCGTATCATTACAGAAAAGCCAGGCCCTAACCATGAACCCAGCAGGGGTTGACACCAGCCCAGAAGAGGATCTGTTCCTGGAACTGGTGCATTAGCTCAGAGCTGCCCTTCTCCGCACTCCTGACATTGCACAACAAGCCACACCTCCAGCACCTGTTGCTCCTGCACCCAACCCCGTTCTGTTCCCATCTCTGGCCAGTCCCATGGTCAACCCAGCCCCATATTCTGGATCAATGGGGGATTGTAGCGGCTTCATCCTACGGTGTCAGCTAGTACTGGAAATGCAGTCTCAGTGCTTCCCCACCGAATGCTCGAGGATCGCCTACATGATCTCTTTCCTGACCAGGAGAGCTCTTCAATGGGCTCAGACCATCTGGAATCAGGGAGGCTTGGTAATGGAAACACTTGAACATTTTCTAAATCAATTTAAGGAAGTGTTTTGTCCCCCCTCAGGTGATTCTTCAGTGGCTGAACAACTTCATTGTATTCGCTGGGGAAGACGAAAGATCACCCCCAATGTAACTCCTATACCAGTGCTCTCCACTTACACTGTGGGTTATGTTGGGAACCCCGCACCAAAACCTACATTCAAGCCATCCACGGCCCCTGTCTCCAGGTCTTCCATGGCCCCTGTCTCTATGGTAACTCCTCTCCACACTCTCCCCATGTACACTGTGGGTTATGGTGGGAACCCCGTGCCACCACTGCAGTCTGCTTCGGAGACCAACATGCCTTCATTTCTAAGTTGAATGATCTCCCACTGATTTTGGTACGAAGGGCCATGAAGACCCTTCCTCGCAAATTACCAGTGCCCATGCCTGCCACGGTTACCGTCCCAGAGCCAGTGCCAGTAGCCTCGACCGTCCCAGAGCCAGTGCCAGTAGCCTCGACCGTCCCAGAGCCAATATCCTCAACCGTTCCGGTGCTTGTGACCACGGAGGACCACGGAGGTTGTTCCCCAGTTGCAGCCAGTGCTCACGACCGTGGAGGTCGTTTCCCAGTCTCTGCCTATGCTCACAACCATGGAGGTCAGTTCCCAGTCTCCCACGGCTCATAGCCCCGGGCCTCCCTCGGCTCTGCCTGCCTTCGTCGGGCCTCCCTCGGCTCCGCCCTAAGAGTCTTCCACGACCTCACCATCTGTCACAGAAATTCAACCCCCAGTCCCTGCTCTGTGGCCACCTCCCAGGCCTCCTGACCCCGTCCCTGCTCTATGGCCATCTCCCAAGCCCCCTGACCCAGTCCTTGCCCAATGGTCACATCCCTGGTCTCCCGATCATCCTCATCTCAAGCTTCTGTGTCAGCGTATCATTACAGGGGTTGAATAAATGATGAGAGAATTTAAATTTTTGGGTAAACGTAATGTGTGTAACTTCACAATTTTTTTTTTTTTTTTTAAATAGTTTCTTCAGTTTAATATGCAGTGACAAGTATACTGTAAGCATTTGTTGGTTGATTTCTCTGTAGGTGCTCAGAATATATTGTTAATATATTGTTTTATATACTTATCAGTGACTTTAAATCAGTAGTTTTATATTTTTCCATAGTTTTTAATATGATTACATCATTCACAATGCTTTATGGGATTGTACTTCACACCCTCATGAAGGACGTTAATTACACAGTCTTTTGTCTGATTTTAAAATTCTTTTTTGCTTAAAATTAAAGTTTGTAATGTTGTGATTCACCTCGGAGTTGGTTGGGTTCATGTCTTTAATGAGGAATACGTTTTAAATTCTAGGGAACAAATTAATGGGAAAAATACTTTCAAGAACTAAAACATGGAAAAAGTGGACAGAAACTGTTGCGCTCTATATAGCTAGGATCACCCCTTGACTTTTTGAGAAAGGACAGACATCTCTAGATCAGCTTTTTATGATTTGTCTTATGAAGTCTTTTGAAGGCAGATTGAAAGGCTACACAAGGCTCAGTACTCAGACATGTGCAATTTTCCATTATCAATTCACATGGTCGATCTCATCACAGCCGTGCCATCAATGTTCAGTGCTATATCTCACATCCTCTTTCTGTCTCCAGCTCTGTTCTCACTCAGATGCTTTCAGCTTGTTACTCTGACATTTCAACTTGATGGCTACTTGTCACTTCAGGCTCAACCTTGACAAGACTGAATTCCTCCTCCCCGCTTTTCCAAGACCTCCTACACTTAATCTCTCACCATTACGGTTGAAGGTCGCACAGTCGTCACTGATCATGTTGTGGCAGCTACTTCAAGTACTTCAACATAAGGATTATTAGGCTGTTTCTTTGACCCCTACTCTAACCATCTTCAGGCTTTTGTTCTGGCTTGACTAGATTAAGGCAGTTCACTCATTTCTACTCTGCTTGCACTTGCTGGAATAACTGTTGAGGAAATTCAAAATGCTACTTACAAGTGTCAGAAATTAACGTTTCTATTTAGGGAAAATATTTGCCTCTGGTGCTTTTTTTTTTAAACTTCATAAATGTTCTGTTACTTTGGCTCAGCTGGCACTAGTAACACCTGGGTCATGGGTTCAATAAAAATGAATGTTTATCACTTACTTTGTAAATCTCCGTGGGTGCCAACATGTTTGTGTGACGTCACGCACTTGCATAGTTGGAATTCTGTCTTCAAGTGATGTTCCATTGCACTTTTCCTAGTAGGAAGTTGGAAAATCTGACTTTCTGAGTTGAATGGAATGGAGCATTAGGATGTTAAATAGTATATACATTTAAATGAACAACTCATTTTATGTGTTAGTGTGTCTAACTAGGCCTAGATTAGAGATACTACAGTTATTAAATAAGAAAAAGATTAATTCAATGCATGGTATTTTTGCCCCATATTCCTTGAACATCTGATGCATGTGAATGTCAATGATTCAGTGTTCTAGTTATCTTCAGACTATGATCCAATAACAAACATCAGCCTGGCAACTGTGTACTTTGAGCCACTTCAGAAAAAAAAATACAAGTTAGAACATTTTGTAACTTGGGTAGCCCCCTTTGACCCTAATTGACAGTTCCATATTTGACTCTTGACTGGTCGTCTTAACTGTGGCCACTCCCTTCCTGTATTTCTGTCTAGTGCTCTCCTCTTAGTTTTATGTGAGTGGCAGAGAGTTTAAGTTCATATGCTGCCTTCCTTCCCCCCTGCTTCAGACAGAAATGGAATAAAGGAAGCCTATTGTTGGTTGAGCTATTACCTGATAACAAGCTGTCATTTTAAAACCATTTTGAAGTCATTTTCCACCTTTTGTAGTGCCATTGTAGTACCACTTGCATTCCCCCTCAGCCCTCCCTCCATTTCCACTGCCGCATACAATCCTTCCCCACTCTCCCACCTGAAGACAACTCCTTATATTACTGATATAGAAAAGTACTCCATCATCGCTGATTAGAGATGAAAAGCTGACTTGGCAGAAACCTTATTATCTTGTTTTTTAACCTACTCTAAAAAAAATTGTGGATGAGAGAGTGAAGGTTTTGATTGATCAAGCATATGAAATTTTACACACTTTAGAACATCATGAACTTTTATTTGAATGTGTGGGGTGTTGACATCCCTGACAGCTGAAGCTTTGCTGAAATGAAATTTCGTATGCATAAATACTGTAGAGGAACAATTTAATGCTGAAATGTCCTACAGGGTTGCTGACATTTGACTCTTCTTTGTAGCATCTCTTTGAGTTTGTGCAAAATAACTGTAGTTGCCAAGATATTTTCTGTTTTTTAAACGAATATTTAAGGGTGTAAGTAAAATAAACGAATTTCACCCCCAAGCTTTTTCGTGCAAGTTTTTAGTGTTGCATTTGATACTTTCGTAAGCCTCTGCTTTCATTACACAGATATTTGTTTGACTTTGTGTACTTTCTATGAAAACATCTCATTAAAGAAGGAAAATGTGTATAAGTCGAATTCTTGTAGGTTCCAATAGCCCATCAGGCAACGTGACAAATATAACTCAATGTTAGTGTGTCATGATATTTTCCTAATCTTTCCCTGAGGTAAACTTCTATGTACCAAACACTGATAAATCCCTCCATAATCCGTTGCAATTGGACTGCACATTCTAACAATTCTATACACCAGTGATTACTTTTTTCCCCCTCACCAAATTGGACTCCACTGTGTTTTGGTCAGTTGAGAAAAATATTTTCCCAATTCCATGAACCATTCAGGCAGGTTTGCCACACAGTTCTGGAGTCAAGCCATGCTTGGTGATATCTAAGGCAAATTTATCAGGCACTGATAAAGCCCATTGACCTTGACTGCAGTACCCTAATATTTCAAGAACCGATGTCCCATGTAAAAAGCAGGTTTTTAAAGAATGCCATGGTGATATAGATACATTTTATGAGGCATCCCTTTCTTTATGACTTGCAATAAAGAAAGGGGAAACTTGGTGGAAAGCTTTTTCTCAGCAAAAACCGGAGGCTGAGGGAGGTAATTATCTGGCTTAACTTTTTCGCTGTTACTTACAATGTCTCAGGGGGCTGGGAGAACTGATGGATATTGCTATACGCTGTGAGTAAAAATGGCGGGCGGGACATTTTTCTCCGGAACAAAGGGAGCCTCAATTCACTCTGGCAGTGTCTGAAAGGGTAGCATGTGTCTGAACCCGGAGCCATGCACACTGTAGACGAGGATTTCATCTCATTTCTTCCCAGTATTCTTTCCTGTCCTTTTATTTTCTCTTCTATACTATACTCGCTGAGATCCTGAGGGCTACCAGCGCCATGGCTGATTGTTAGGGGCTGTTCATCTCCTCTCTGTCAGAAGCATACATCTCATATGTGCTTGTGATGATCAGCTCTTTAATGTTGGGGAAAAGTTATATATCACAGTGGTCACTGTGCTCTTGATGTGCTTTACATGTAGGGCTTTGGATCTGAGATAAAATACTGTTCTCTTTAATATGTGTGAGATTCTGTGTTGTTGTTGGTGGTGGTGGTGGTGTTTTTAGATGTTTTTGAGTAGACTTGAGAAGATACATTCAGCCAATAGCTTTTACTGCATTTTCAAATGAAATATTACATGTTAAAAGAAATACTGAAAACCCTAATGAATTGCCTTTTCTCATTTGATTGAGAACTTGTTCCCTGTAATGGCGTCTTCAAAACATATATAATTACGTTCATTTAACTTGGTGCTCTACTAGAGTGAACTAAACTATTTAGTTTGTTACCTAGATGCAAGTAGACTTAACTTAGATTTGCTATTTAAATGTTGTTTCTACTGTTGTTAATAATATTAATTAAATTGATTTATTCAATAACACACCTCAAAAAAAGATCATATCTGATTCTTAGTCGGTCATTAAATAAACTTAATTCTCTAAAGAAATGTTTATATACCTGTACTTTAAATGCTCATGCACAAAGCAAATTAGTCAACAGGGTCCAACTTGACCAAATGGGACACTAATCACCTTAATGGTGACATCACACGAAACAACTATTTGCAACAAAACAACATAAATAATACTACAAAAGAGCTAAAACCTCTATAATTTGTTTTTTATTTAAATGCCACCATAACTTCCCTTTGACCAAGGAAACATAATTAAATAATTCAAGCGCAAAGAATTATGGGTATTCCCATAATGGAGTTATTAACACTTAAAATCTTAAGTCTGTGGATTTTTAAGCTAAATAAGCTCAATTAAATATTTAAGTTATGCCCAAAACCTGACATTTCAAGTGATACTTAATTAAGACAACTTTATATTTCCAGTAATGACAACTTTTGGGTTTACAGTGGACAGATACAGTGGCCCCAGAAAATATTTGGACACATTTAAGCCACACTTAAAAATATCTGAATGTCATTACATTAGATAACAAAATATTAAAGGACACCTGTGTAAACTTGAAGGGAATATATCAACTAAAAATGACCTTGGCACCAGTTGGTTGAACATAATTGGAAAATGACTAAGTGAAGTTAGTTCTAAGAAAAAAAAATCTAGCAGTATTTGTTTGCAGACACGTGCTTTGAAATTTAGTCGCTAATGAAGTGAAATTCAGTGAAGTGTGCAAACACTTTTGGGGCCACTGTAAGTACTGTATGCATTAGAAAAAAACAAAAACAAAAAAAAACAAGAAAAGTTGTCATGTTTCTGTGACATTCCTATTTGTTGGTTACATTATAAAGTAATTTAATTTCATAATACTTGACTCAAAAAAGAGGTCTTAAGGCATGGTATTCATGCAACCATCCGCGTCACCATTGCACTGTTTTGTTTGCTCTAGTCAAACAATTTTTTTCCATATTTGTCGGACACCTGATTTGCTTAAAGGTATAGTTCAGACAGAATGTTAGCCTCAGTCAACATTCACTTTCTTTGCATCTTTGTTCCATATAATGAAAGTGACTAGTGAGGCTGTCATTCTGCCTAACATCTCCTTTTGTGTTCCACGGAAGACAGAAAGTCATATGGGTTTGGAACAACATAAGGATGAGTAAATGATGACAGAATTGTCATTTTTGGGTGAATTATCCCTTTAACGCAGCAGTACTCCAGCCAACCACAGCAATATTTACAGCATTGATATAGTCATACAGATATCCAATTGAAAACCCATGCAGTTCAATCCAACTTGGTTTGATGCACCCTCTGCATCCTTTCTTATTTAGCTAGCTTATTTTAGCAAGGTGACATCTGGATAAATAAGTTTTGCTTAAACTAAATAAGGTGTCATATGTGCATACAAACAATATGCATGGTTTGGTTGCTGATTGGCTGACCCGAGTGAACTAGGGCTGCATGGCAGGAATGCGCAGACAGCCAAGAAGCCATGAGCCTGGAGCTACAATATGAACCTGATTGATACCCTAAACATTAAGCCTAGGGCATGGAATTTTGTTTCCTTGTACTAAGCTTTACTAACCAGATCTTGCTGCTACTGTGTATAAATAAAGCCAATTAAAGGAAGTCTATCCCTATGCATACAAAAACTACTTAGATTAACTTAGTAGATAGATTGAATTTGGATTGAACTTGGCTGTCAGGCTGGGAATGGTGATCATGATTAAAGCATTTTCAATTAGAGACTTTAAAAACCCATGTGATTTCCCTATTGAGATCAAAAAAACATTCAATGCAATTAAATACCATCTTGCCATGCATAAATCAGAGCTGCGGTTTTATTGGTGCTAAATATCCACAGTGCATTCTGAATACTTTCAAAGCCTGTCATTAGTTAATACAGCAACAGTGCCATTTCAAATATCCAGTCTCTCCCCCACATGCTTATGCCCACAAACTGGAGTCTAGCCAACACAGAGGAGAGATTCATTTTGCAAGTATTTTTATTTTTTAGATTCAACGTTATGTCTCTTTAATTAGTATCCTGATTTCTGTCAAGTAACTTTTAGTTTTATCGACCCCTTGAATTGGATTTTTGTGGTTTGTAGTCCATTTCTGTTTATATTGAGACCTCCTAAAAGTTGGAGGTTGAAGAGTAAGAGGGATTCATGACATTAGCTGAAAATAAGTCATTTGAGATGCAAAGCAAGTTATTGCATTTATTATTTTAAAAGCGTGTGGCAATGAATCATGCATAATAAGACTAAGAATGTGCATTAAGAAAGTAAATAGGGTCAATTTTGATTGTCAAACCATTTCATGAAATCTTTAAATAACATCATGACCATTCAGATTTCTATCCAATTAAGTATTTTTAAAAGGGTCTTTCAATTTTTATCTTTATAAATACCCCAAATGAAACAAATATTCCCATCTTTTTCAGTTAGGATGACTTTTTAAAAACAGGCATACATTTTATTTTGTCAGGAGGTATATAACATTAAACTTATATACAGTGTTTATACCAAGCAGCCCTTTAATGGAGCCATGTGTTTATCATGTTTGTTGTCATGTTTGTTCTGCCAGTGACCAAACAGTGAAGCCTTGACACTCAGTGAAACCGTCCAAGCTCAAAATCAAAACATAGCGTTTTGGCCCAAATTGGTAATCAAGGGATCGTTTCCTTGACAACAGTTTGCCTAAAATGTTAACACAAATGCAAAGGAGTTTAAAAACCAAAGGGTGAATTATCCCCAAATTTGCATATTTTTTTTTTAAAAAAAAGCTCTTATATTTTTATGCTGGTTTGTGGTTGTCATTTTTGATTGTTGAATGCCTTGGATTCTAATAATCCGAGCCATCACTCATATTTTCATTTGACTTCCTCCCACCAGCCTCTGTTCTCACTTATTTTTTCATTTGTCTTGGAAATGTGATCCCTGGAGGTATGACTTTAAATGAGAGCATACCAGCATATCATTACATCACTCTCCAGGTTGTCCTTTATGACAAGGGGCTTGCTTTCATTTTAAGCACCACCTCCCATAATTCATCAATGCCAGCATTTGACTGGATGCTTTAGTCAAGGACTACAGTCAAGCTGAGATTAGCAAGTCTTCGAGAGTGCTAGTGATTGGGAGAGTGTCAGAGTGACTAAAAAAAGCTCAACAAAAGTAATCCTCAAAGCCTTTTACCTTGGAAAAAAAAAAGTTCTTCCTAAAGGTTATTATTGTTAACTAAAACTAAGATGAAAAGTAGAGACAAGATATTTTTGTTAAAGAAATTTTCAAGGTTCAATACAAGTGAAGCTCAATCGACAGCATTCGTGGCATAATACTGGTTACCACAAAATTTTACTTTGACTTGCCTCTCCTTTTCTTTAAAAAAGGCAAAAATCTGGGTTCCAGTGAGGCACTTACAATGGACATTATTAGGGCCAATCCGTAAACTTTAAAATACTCACTTTTTCAAAAATATAGCTACAAAATATAAACAATATGCGTGTTAACATGATTTTAGTGTGATAAAATCGCTTACTAACCTTTTCTGTGTAAAGTTATTTCCAATTTTCCAGTTTTCATTGACCCAAAAATGTAAAACAACTTTACAGCTCAAATAATACATTATTTTTGACAGAAGAATTAACATAAGTACTTTTATTAAATTATAAGCTTCACATTTCTGCCTTTAAACTCTCCAAAAATCGGCCCCATTCACTTCCATTGTAAGTGCCTCACTCTAACCTCGATTTTTGCCTTTGTTAAAATTAAGGAGAGATGATTTTTTATTTTATTTATTTTTTTGGGGGGGGGGGGGAGTCAACATTATGCCACAAATGCTGTCGATTGAGCTTAACTTGTATTGAACCCAGAATATTTCTTTAATGTTATGGACTGACCCCATTCACTTCTGTTGTAAGTATTCCTTACTGTTCCCTATCTGTCACTCTCTCGACGTTGTGTCGATGTAGTGACACTAGGGGTCACTCTTGGGAGCCCCAAACACCTCTGATCTTTGAGAAAAGGCCAATGGGAATTGGCGAGTGGAATTTGCATGCCATTCCCCTGGACATACGGGTATAAAAGGAGCTGGCTTGCAACCACTCATTCAGATTTTCTCTTCGGAGCCGAGCGGTTCTATTCATTGAGCTGAATTCTTCCACCGAGTTCATTCACCTCATCTACTGGATTTACGGCGCATTTCAGCGGCTTCACCCTCTCTGCACCGGTGCAGTGCAGAGAACGCCCCTGGGCGCTTCGGCAGGCTGAAAGAGTATATTCTTCTCTCTGAAAAGAGTATATTTTCTTCTTCTAAAAGAGTGGCACTTATGGGAGCGTCTTTTTAAAGTTGCCTTTCCGTTTGTGTATTATTCCTGGTTGTGATCATTACCTCTCCGTTTCTGACGACCACGATCGTTGTCTTACGTGTTTGGGCGCTGCCCAAGTGGAGACATCGTTCGTGGATGGGTCATGTCCTCATTGCGAGAACATGACTATGGCAACGTTGTGGTCGTGGCTTTCTTTCGTAAGAGGGAATGCCACCCCAGCGGCTCCCCGCCTCGGTCCTTCTACCTACGGGTATGAGGCCGCGTCGGTTAGCACTGGGGGCGATTTGGGGACCCCAATGGGAGCACATCTGCTGGGAAATCCCTCACAGACCTCCCATTCCCCGGCACGCTCCTCTGCCCTGGTCGGGTTCTGGGATGAGACCGCCGGCTCGTCTCAAGGCGAGTTCGTGCTCTCATTCGGAGCTCGCGAAGAGGATGAGTTGTCGATCGCAGCATCGGAGAATGGGCTCGTCCAGTCCGATGCTGAGGCCTCGGCTGGGCTTCCACCTTTGGGTGTGGTCGCCCAGTCGCAGGCCGACGCGGAGCTGACGGCCATGCTTGCCCGGGTGGTTCTGCGAGTGGAACCCTCCACTCTTCCCCGAGCCCTCGCGGCTCGATACTTGGTTCCTGGGCCCAGAGCGCCACTCACGGCCGCGCCCCGCCTTGATCCCTTTCTTCCCGGAGGTGCATGAGGAGCAGGAGGAGGCAGACCTAGCCTTGGCGTTGCTGTGTCCGGTGCGTGAAAGAGCTTTTTGGCAGACAACGGAAAGGGAGCGCTGTCTCCAAACAAAGGATCCCCCACTGGGTCATTGATGCCATCGCGATGGCATATCACAGCCAGGACGTGCTGCCCCCCTTGGGGCTGCGAACCCACTCTACTAGGAGTGTGGTGGCCTCCTGGGCCCTGACCAATGGCGCCTCTTTAGCAGACATCTGCAGAGCAGCGGGCTGGGCATCACCCAACAACTTTGCGAGGTTTTACAATCTCCGGGTTGAGCCGGTCTCGTCCTGTGTGTTGTCAGGTACGAGCAGGTAAGTTCCGGGACAGCTGGCCAGGTGTACCGCTTGCACATAGTGCCTTTCCCCTCCCCGAGGTGAAGACATGCGCTTTGACTCCCAGTCATGTTCACGAGTTGTGGACCCTGGACGACATTCCACGTGTGCTAACTAGGCCCTGTACTGGGATAGGTGCTCCACATGCGCTGGTTCCCCGTAGGTAACCCCGTGTGATACAATAAATAAATATTGCAAAAAATAAATAAAACTAAACTGAGTAAAAGTGCACTGCTATACATTTTATTTATTTTTATTTTATTTTTTTGTATTACAGAGAAAATGCCATCAGTTTTCATATTTTCAATGCTGGGTGCTCTGATTAAATTAATATCCAAACACAGTCCACTTTTTATACACAACATTTAGGGACAGTTTAATCTGAAATCAACCACAATAATAAACCAGCATGCAGAAAAGCAGTTACAGCAAATAATGGAGCAGCCATTTATGTTTATATTAGGTTTATATTATGTACTAACATTAAAATACATTCAATATAATGTATTTACTGTTTAACTAGATGCTGTTCTGCAAAATTCGCAAGATTCACATTTGCTGCTACTGAGGTTGAGGGATGGGTAGGTTTAGGTTTAGAGTTAGATTTAGGTTTTTGGGTTAGGGTTAGGTTTAGGGTTAGAGGTAAGGTTAACAGTTTAACTACAATGTAATTAAATGCATGTACTTTAAATATAAGTACAATGCAACAACATATATGCACATAATAAGTTCATTGTATTAAATGCTTCAGTACATAGTAGTTAAAGACACCAAATATAAAATGGGACCAAAAAATCTTTTTAAGAATTTGATAAAATAAAACTATTAACTTAGATTGTATTATTTTAATTAAATATAGTACATTTACTAACAGTGTAGTATGTTTCATCATAAGCAGATGGAACAATTTGTGGTGTTGTGTTAGAAGCAATGAAAAAACTATACATTTACTGAAATTAAATAAAAGAAGTTGTCATTTTCAAAATATGCAAATGAATTAAAAACTATTTATTCACCTTTAAAACTAACTTAAACCAAAGTAAACTGAAACTAAACTAAAAATAAAAACTAGTGAAGTTTTCAAAACTCAGCGTTCCTGGAGTGTGGGTAGTATAACAATTATTCTGTGGTGCTCAGATCCGCAGATTTAATTTTCTCCTTTCCCTACCTGCCTTTGCCAAATCCAATGAACCACCAGTCTCTCAGAGTCAGTTTATTTTTTCAGGTATACCCCTCTCTGCAATACACTCAAGTTTAAGCATTAGAAAGCAGTAATGTAATCATAAAACCTTACTCTGGTCTCCAACGTGTCTTACGCCCTGTGCTCATGTTTTTGGCCTCTACCATACTTTAGAGCCCTCATCTTTTTTTTTTTTTTACATGTGTCACTGGGGCACAAGCTCCCAGCAAGCCCTGTTGCACAATTGCTTATGTTTTGATAAAGTGATGGTGAGCAGATTGTGGGAAATCAGCCAAACAATGGCTTACGTATAGTTGTCTTTGCACATTAAGTTGGGATACAAGAACATATTTTAACATCCAAAAAAATTACATACTTAAGCTTTAAATAGATACATACAAAAAAATAAAAAATAATAATTTTACAATGTAAAAAAAAACAATCACCCTTTGAGTTTGAGCTCAAGAAAAAGTCATTTTGTTGATTTCAGAAAAAGGCCAAGTTGCCCTCGAAACTTTAGTGCTACTGGAGATGGCTTGCAGATAAAGAATAAATTAACCTCAATTGCTCTGTTGACATCATTGTGTGTGTTTGTTGTGATCAATCAAGCTCCAAAAATAATTACTTTCTGGGAGTTTTGAGAAATCCATCTTCCCTCTTTTCTCTAGTCAAACATGGCACATGAAACCTTACCATATTCCATTATGATAATGTAGAGAATTTTGGGAGACCCACTAATGGAAGTAAACTCTTAGTAGGCATTTGTCATGCCTGGCTGCAGAAATGTCTTCCAAAATTAAAAACTCTGTCTCTGTGGTGCTTTCAAAACATTGCTCTGTTTGCCTGAGCATTCCCGTCCAGCCGGACACAGCAACATTGGCTCAGCCATTGGCATGAGTTTGGGATGGAGCTATCTATTTGATCGTCCAATGGCAGATGGGGGGAGGGTTCAGGAAACCTGTTTTTCAAACAATAATTATTTGTGCCATAATTTCAGTTTGTTACGCTAGTGGCACAGAAATGACTCACTTCAACTTTAACCTCGTGTGACCCCGCATACACATACGTGGACATTGTATTCTGGCTTCGCTATACGTAAGACATAATTTAATTTAATTTTTACTGATTGATCTCAGTTCAGGACACTGTCAGTAAAGGGTTAAACTTTTAACGCACGGAGTCATGTGACAAAACAACATGGCGCTGATCACAGCGGAGTTTGTCTTTGAGAGAAACGCCAACAAAACCTCATCTGGTAAGAAATCTAATTAAGTTTTTTCATTGAAACCTGTTTGAGTCAAAAGATTAGAGTCTCTAGTTTTATCCGATATGCCATTTTTTTTATTTTATTTTAGCAATTTATCACGTAACACCACACTGCTAACATTCTATAGCTTCGTGTTATTTAAAATTTCATAACTTAGTCCCGCTTTCCACATACTGTATGTGGACATAATTTTTTAGGAAAACTATTTGCTCTAGATTTTATTTATTTTTTTGGCATGTTTATTAGGTGCTACTAATTACAAAACAAAAAGGGAAATGGAAATGCACACAGCAGTCATGCTCGGTTCTCAGGAGGTTAGATATAAGTCCGAAGCCACGTTTTTTGTATGTCAGTGGCATCCCTTTTGTAGGCTGTGAATCTTTAATTTTCCCCTCTTCCTTTCCACGTCTACCAACATTTGAAATCAGCTTAATTTTCTCCCTTTGCTCGACAGGCTCGTCTCAGACGAGGCTTACATGCTCAGATTCCTGCAGCAAAATACTGATGCTATCAGTGCTGCTTGCTTGATGCCCAGATAGCTGGTGTTAGGGGCTGTCTTTTCTGTCTTCTCTTTTTCCCTCTGTGCATGGGATTCTATGTGAAGTGACTGGATAAACCACATAACAGGATGGTATAATTCAGTGGGTATAAACTGGTGGGTTTCAGGTCTTTTTGGATAGGGCCATGGACAGTAGGGAAAAAACATTGCTAAATGCAATTAATAAAATGCAACTAGGCATATAATCATACGTTATCAGTATAGTAAAATTAATAGAATAAAATGCTTCCCATTTGTTTTGTTGTTGTGATCAAAGGCTGTGCATCCAGTCAAACTCTTCCCAGCATTTTCATTTGTAAGGCTGGTAAATCACACATCTGCTGTGATTTATGCATTTACAAAATTGTGAATTTCGTATTCGGCTTATTTCATGTTCATAATATGCATATTGTTGGGCCTATGCAGTTCATTGCAATATTAATGAATTTCATGTTTGATTTAAAGGACAATTTTGTTACTTTAATATGTTAAATGTTGGTTGGCCTACTATGTCACACCGCTACTTGATGTCCAAAGTATTGAATCCTGAAGCAAAACCAGTTGTATAAACCACTAGTATAAACTATGATAAACAGATTAATATCATACTTTAGGAAACCCCAGCTGGAGATACACTACCGGTCAAGTTTTGAAACACTTGACTGAAATGTTTCTCATGATCTTAAAAATCTGATCTGAAGGTGTATGCTTAAATGTTTGAATTTAGTTTTGTAGGCAAAAATATAATTGTGCCATCATATTAATTTATTTCATTATAAAACTAAACTTTAATTTAAAAAAAGTTTTTGAAATGGATGACTTGGACCAAATTATAAAGAAAAGCAGCCAATAAGTGCCCAACATAGATGGGAACTCCTTCAGTACTGTTTAAAAAGCATCCCAGGGTGATACCTCAAGAAGTTGGTTGAGAAAATGCCAAGAGTACATGTCTGCAAATTCTAGGCAAAGGGTGACTACTTTGAAGATGCTAAAATATAACACAGTTTTGATTTATTTTGGATTTAGTTTAGTCACAACATAATTCCCATAGTTCCATTTATGTTATTTCATAGTTTTGATGACTTTACTATTATTCTAAAATGTGAAACTTTTGACCGGTAGTGTATGTTGCTTATGACTTTAAAAGATAGTGTGTGCAGAACATCCATCTCTGTGCAGTCATAATGGCTCATTTTTTCTCATTTTTCAAGTGGGCTAAGATATGATTTGGCTTATTGATTGCTTTTCTATTAGGTGGCTGAATGAAGGATGTGTGGGGTGCTGCTACTTGCCTTTAAGTGATGATGTTAACTTCAGACACTGAATGCTACCCACTCACTTAATGAATGCAGTGTAGGCGCTGTGAATGATTACCATTATTAATGTTATCTATCAGCTCAGCAGTTGGCGATTATCCCATGCAACTCCTACTTCAGTAACAGTAAGATTATACAGATTATTTTTAAAAGCAATTTGTAGCCCATGGGCAATCCAATTATGATGGCCCCAAACCTCACTCTTGTTAACTTTCCCTGAAGGTGGGGCAGCTTTCCGTGGTGGAGCATATCCTAAAATTACTTAACAGCTCTCCTATCGCCACTTGCCATGCACTTGTGGACTGTTGTCAGCATATATATCAGTTGCTTGTTATTCTGAGTCTCAGCTAAGCTGTAAAACTCTCACCAAATGCAAAAAGGATATAGTGTCCTTGTGGCGACACCATACACTCTTGCATCCCATGCTGGAGAACAGTGTCCTAAATGCAACATATGCTGGTGAACAGCAGTACTTTGGCCTGTTTTAATAAATGTAATAAATGAGATCATATGAGGTTATCCTCAATGCTATGGTGAACAAAGCATATTGTCAAGAAGGAAGGAAAAAAAACTTTTCTAATGGCACTTTATTATTGTTCTTCTGCTTAGATATCTATCCCTTAAAATAAAAAAATACCCATTATTAATTGAGAAAGTGCAATGAGTATAAATGAACCCTTTGCAAGGCTTTTTATTAGTTTAAAGGAATATTCTTGGTTCAATACAAGTTAAGCTCAATCGACAGCATTTGTGGCATAATATTGATTACCTCAAAAATGAATTTTGACTTGCCCCTCCTTTTCTTAAAAAAAAAAAAAAAGAACAGTGAGACACTTACAATGGAACGAGACAAAATTATTTTTTTGTGGTAATCTAACAATATGCCACAAATGCTGTTGATGAGCTTAACTTGTATTGAACCTGTTATATTCCTTTAAGGGTAAAATTAATAAAATTAAGGGTTGTAGACAGAGCTTTAAGTTATGCAAAGGGTTATTCTTCTCATTTTCAATAAATGACTAAATTTATTTAGTCTACTAAAAATGTATTTTCTACTAAAAATAAATATCTTTATGTTATCTGTCCAGGCCTTATTGGCAACCAGCCTACTTGACTATTTGTGGAGCAGTTTGCACATCAGTGTTTTTCTGTTTGGGAATTTGGCTTTGAAAGGCTGAATTGTACACTAGACACATTATTTTAACCCCTGTAAATATTCTTTGCTTACCTGCTAATTAAATGTTGAATACAGCTTAGAACAAACATACAGTTATTGCAGAGAAAATAGAAGCACTCTGATCACTGATCCAGCACTGAGATGAAACAATATTGCACATTCTCTCTTTTATCACACAGTTGTGAATGGATTTAGATGTAATTTTAGTTACAGTATCTCTGCTTAGAGCTCTGAGGTTTTAATTTCTCTCCATGAAATCAATTTGTACATGCGTAATTTGTGTGTGCATGTGTGTGTGGGTCTGGTACACTGAGGTAGGTTTGAGACACATTGCTGTGAAGTGATTAGATATGTCACTACAAGCTTGTGCTCTCACTTGTAATTGGGTCTGAGGATAAGGAGGGCATCTGCGTTCAGGCGCTGACTGCAGATGAAATGAGTCGCTGTCTCTCTCTCTTTCTCTGCCTCTCTCTCTGTTTCTCTCTTGTTAGCTCTCTTTTCTCTGCTTTAAAGACCCTAAAACAAAGATACAGAGACTGTTTCTGCTCTATGGAGCTTTATTTCTTTCTCCGTTTCTTTCTTGATTGCGTCCTTCCTTCATTTCTACATTTTCTTTCCTTTGTCTTTCCTTCCTTCCTACCTGCCTTTTGTTTTTCCTTCCTTTCTTCATGCCTTCCTTTCTAGCTTTCGTTTTTCCTTCCTTCCTTCCTTCCTAACCTTTTTATTCTTTCTTTCTTTCTTTCTTTCTTTCTTTCTTTCTTTCTACCTTGTGTCTTTCCTTCCTTCCCTGCCATTTGTTTTTCATACCTTTTTTCAATCCTTCCTTTCTAGCTTTTGTTTTTCCTTCCTTCCTAACTTCCTACTTTCCTTTCTTCCTTCTTTCCTTCCTTCTTGCCTACCTTTTGTCTTTCCTTACTTCCTACCTTTTCTTTTCTTTTTTCATTTCCTTTCTACCTACCTATTGTATATCCTTTCTTCCCACCATTTGTCTTTCCTTCCTTCCTACCTGCTGTTTGCTTTTCCTTCCTTTCTTAAATCCTTCCTTTCTAGCTTTTTTCCTTCCTTCCTTCCTTCCTTCCTTCCTTCCTTCCTTTCTTTCTTTCTTCTTTAATCACATAGTGGCTTCAGAAATGTATTAAATGTAATTTGTTTGCTGCATAGTGATGCGGTAATCCATCATTTTATTTTATTAAATTATTTTACAGCTTAATGTTTGAGTTCAGTAAGTGTAAGCAAATTAGATTGTTTTAAATTAGTTTCACTCACATTTTCATAACACATGGTTGTCCACATTCCCTAATTCCCTAATTTTGTTTGACAGACAGTGAAAGTATTTCTGGTTTACTGCTATTTTCCTGTGAATCATAAGTCCATCTGAATTTTTTTGTTCTTTATTTATTTTATTTCTTCTTGTTTTACTGCTGTGTCTTTATCTTTCCTACCCTTTTTCTCTTCTCTTGTTATTGCTGCATAAATAAAATAAAAAAGTCACAGGTCTTAAAATAAAAAATAAATTTTATAAAATAAAAATTTTATCCCACTTTCCTTTACTGATATTTAGCATTACTATTCTCAATTTCTGGCTCCTCTAAAACAAAAATTCTAAGGCAGTATTGAATGTATTCTACATTTACAGAATGCTTTGCGACAAGCTTACTAAAAACCAAGATTGTGCATGGAGAAATATTGACTAATTTTACTTATACTTCATTCAATACTTATAAAGTATTGCTGGTTTACTGCCATTTTCCTGTGAATCATAAATCCATCTGAATTTTGTTGTTCTTTATTGATTTTATTTATTCTTATTTTACTGTTGTGTCTTTATCTTTCCTACCCTTTATCTCTTTTCTTGTTATTACTGCATAAATAAAATAAAAAAAGTCACAGGCCTTAAAATAAATTTTTATCCCACTTTCCTTTACTGATACTAAAATATAGCATTACTATTCTCAATTTCTGGCTCCTCTAAAACAAAAATGATAAACTGATCGCATTACTTTTGCTTAATTAACGTCAATATTCATAAAAAAAATATTTTATTTGATATGGGTGATTACAATAAAAGAGTAATAAAAAAAGTTCACACAATACAAATGCATTAGAAAATATTCCCTCTTTTGTTGGTAAAACTAATTTATATAAACTTGACTCAGTCAATCAAAGACCCTCAAGCAAACCATGAAATACTTTTTGTCCAGCACAATGGTATATAACCATCATCCCACTGTGCTGTAGTGTCTGGCTTGAGCACCAATAGCATTTGTCTGCCACCAGCTGTCACAAATCTCCAGCATCTCTTTCTCCCAGACTAGTGCTGTGACGCAAAATCAATGAACCCTCTTGGGTCCTTCCATCACTCCAAACATCTGCAGTGAACTGCTGGCTGAAGGCATTCAATAAAGTGTTCTAGTGGCTTGAGATGTGATTATAGAATTGGGCAGTGTTATACAGAGACAAATGACTCTCACCTGAGAGCAGGAATCTGCAACATGGGGTCCATGGCACTACTGTAGGGGGTCCGCCAAGTATTGTTTTAACTAGTTTTTGTGGAAAAAATAAAATTTGTGTTAAAAAACAACAATATTAATCTAAAGTTGTAATTTGCTCACCCTTATTTTGTTCCAAACCTGTATGACATGTTAGAACACAAAAGGAGATGTTTGGCAGAATGTTACTTTCAGTCACTTTGATTGTATTGGAAAAAGATGTAATGAAAATGAAGGGCGGGCAAGGCTAGCATTCTGCTTAACATCTCCTTTTGTGTTTCAAGTAATCTGTATAAAAATAATGATTAGTTTGATGGCTTTGCAATGTAAGCATCATAACATACTATGTAAATACATTAAGATGGTACTATAAACATGCTATTTTAGGCCATTCTTAAAATGCAACTCTCAATTGTATACAATATAAGACTTGGCATCCCTGCTCCTTCCCTCTATCAACCAAGGGGTCTTTGGTCTGCAAAAGGTTGATGAGCCCTGATTTATAGCATGCTGCAATGTTCCAAGTAGTTGGTTTGGGTTTAGAGGTCTTTCTACTGGTATACTGAACAAATGATAGAAGAATGAATTATGTTTTTCCTGTCTTCTCCATTATTTTGCAGTCATCGACAGCCGGATGGTCCTGGAAGGATTGCAAAGATTTGGCACAATTCCCACATATCTTCCGGTCCGATACCAGGTGGTGGACGCAGAATCAGCCTTCTTCCTCAAGGAGGCCAACCAGGACATTATGAGGAACTCCAGCCTACAGGCTCGCACAGAACTGTTCTTTATCCAAAAGGCCAGAAAGACACCTTCAGTCAATGCCAGTTATGGACCTCTATCTGTTGACCAGCCAGTGCCCATGGATCTTCTGGGCCCAGGACTCTTCAACAACAATCCTACATCTACATCCTCCTCATCATCCTCTTCTTCTCCACTCTTTACTTTCAACTGGAAAGTACAAACTTTCATTATCAGCGAGCGAATTCACCCCAGTTGGCCAAAAGTACAGGTTCTATTCTATGTAGTTGGTCGGGACTGGGATGACTACAGTGCTGTGGACAGGTTGCCCTGTGTCAAGATGTTTGCTTTTCATGAAACCCAAGAAGTACGAGGCAGCTGTCGTCTAAAAGGAGAACTTGGGTTGTGTGTGGCTGAACTGGAGCCACTACCTAGTTGGTTCAGTCCTCCTAGCGTCATACCAGGTCGACAGAGAGCACCAGAACAGGTCGAGGGCACCCCTGTGGAGCTGTATTATATGGTACAATCTACCGACACTGGGGAATGCAGCTCAGAGGACTTGCGCAAGACTAATTCAATCCGCAATGGGCAACTGGGCCCGGCTGGGTACTTCTCGGGGCCCACACCCATGCGCAGGATCGGCAGTGTGCGGCTATTCCAGCCCCTCACGGAGTTGCGTCTGGACAGTAACTTTGTGGTGATGGTTCCCTCAAGACCCATCAGGCAGAGGGAGACAGTGTCAGCCTTTCTAGCTGTTTCCACCCTTTCCTCTGTAGAGATATTCACTCTAAGGTAAGTGCCCACCCCTGTAGTCACTGTAAATTTATGTCGTCTTGTTTAAAGCAAGGACACCACATAATTGTCTATATTATAAAACCTTGTGACTGCCTACCTTAACAGCATTTTAAGGTATCAGTGTTGCAGTCCAGACGTAAAAGATGTTCCAAACACTGGGAACAACATTTTATCTTACAACTAAATTCTAAGGCAGTATTGAATGTATTATTCATTTACAGAATGCTTTGCGACAAGCTTACTAAAAACCAAGATTGTGCATGGAGAAATATTGACTAATTTTACTTATATTTCATTCAATATTTATATTTGTTCTAACATTGACAATCCATACTGAGCATTGATATAGTTCTTTCAAATTAAAATTGACTATTTTACCCAATGTTTGCATGTGATATACTTTTATGCTTCTTTTTATATTGTGAGGTTAGCTTAGCAACATGCTAATATCAGTTAAGTTTGAGTTGAGTCAAGGAGCAGTATTTGTGTGGCATACAGAGTTGTTGCCTATGTAGATTTTTCCAAATCAGCCACTTTTGAGGGCGCGATATGACCAAAATTCTATGTCACAGTATGAATAATTTTATATCACAATAACGGTATACAGCATATCACAATATATTTTTTCCCTGTAAAATTTACAAAAACTAACCATGTGTTTGGGTTGATATATTAAGCAAAAAATTATATAGTGATATTCTTAAAATTTTAACAGTATATATGACGATATTGCCTACACATTTTAATGGAAGGTGATTCAAAAACTTCTGAAAAAACAATTAGAATTTATTTTAGATTTTTGATGGTATGCCCAATGCAATGAAAAAGCTTATCAATAAATAAATAATTATCAAAAATAATATTTGATCTGTTTTATCTACTCTGCATCGTTTTACAAAAAACTTGACTTCTCGCTAGTTGAATATAAGCGTTTGCTTTGATTATGAAGCAAACCCCTCCATCATGTATTTATTTTGGATTTAGCCATCCATTGCATACTGGAAACCTTTTTAGCCACTACTGTATATAGCCTACTAGATATAAATATGCTGTTAACAAAGGTGTAATTTAATAATTCCTGAGGTAATTTACTCAGAGCGATCGCTTCCCTCTTTGTGTTGCTGAAGTACAGATGCTGTAGGAAAGCTTGACGGTGTCATCAACAGTAACTGACAGCAGCGGGGCTAACACCACGGCGAACACAGCATTTTATTAACAAGCTCTTTCTTATTTTCTCTCTGAATGAAAAGGAACTAAAACCTGAGGTTCTCTCTTTCTCCTAGCATGCGCTGTGTGTACGTGTGTCAGAAAGAGTGCTTTCATCCAAGAACATGAGAAAACGGCACCTTTTTATGTCAAAATGAATTCCTCATCCTGCGTTTAACTTGTTTCGGAGTTGTCTCTCTCACTATCAGTCTTAAATGCAGTCAGGTGGAGCATCGTGCACAGATATTTACATAATGTGATATAGATGGTATAGAAAAATCTCTACCGTAGGACACTCTATAGCGTCACCACTATATACCGCCGCCCAGCCCTAGTCTATAGTATATAAAGATGAGTATTATTAAAAAAAAAAAGTGGATCCACCTGGTAGGAGAAAAGATGGAAAAGTTAACTCTGTGACATTAATTAAATGACTCCTAAATGGCCCATTTGCAGTTCAGTGCATTACCCTTCCAAAATTATTACTAATTATCTCTCAATTAGAAGAATTAACTCTTAATAAGTAGAATGCTGCTGAATACTAATTAATTCTTCAATGAAGAGCTTTGTAAACTACACAATATGATCTATAAAATTAATTTTCCTCACAACCGAGTGTGAAAACGAATTGATTCATTGAGTGGTGAGCCTTAATTAGAACTAGCGGATTTGATGAAGCGACTAAAGACATTCTGTGCAAGTGAGTAAATGACCATGAGAGAAATTAATGTTCTGTTTGTGTTCTCTCATGCCTGATATCTAAATCATACTGAATGCAAACACCCTTGTGCTTTGAGTTATACTCTGACAGGCTTGGCAAATGTCAACCGTGGTTAGCATTAGTTTAAAACTCTTGTTTGTTTAAGAAACTTCAATATGAACCTAATTCATTTGCTAAGAGGGGATGTTTACTCGAGGAAGTAAACTGAATAAAGCTAATTTCCTTATTATGTAAAAAAAAAAAAAAAACCCCAAACAAACAGCTTAATCTGATTGGCTGGTCTTAGCTTGTCTTTCAGCCTGGTCTGTTTACTAGTTTTTTAGGTGTTTTATGCACTTTTCAGCAGGTCAGCATGAGAGACCCAGCTTTTTTCAGCAACGAAGATAATTTCCTTTGATGCAGATAAAAATAAAGAACCTCTTGGGAGATGCATCGTTATTTGAAATGTTCTCCAAGGTGATCTTATATGTAATCATCAGTGTTTCTAATATATTTATCAGTCCAGTTTTAATTAAGGCAGAAAGAAAAGTTAACTCCTCAATAGCAAGTAAAATTGTGATGTTTTGGGTGTTGTGGTGCTGTGGTGCTGTGGGACAAACTTCAGTGATGTTGCCTCCTCTGTAGTTCTTTCTGCCCTCAGACTGGTGATAAGATCATATGAAAGGGTTTGCTTTCTTTTTTCCCTTCCCTCTACTTGATGGCTAAATGTCTTTGTGATGGTTCCAAGTGCCCTCAACCCCTGAAGATAGGCACAGCTGTGTTCTTGGCTCGGGCTGTGCTACGAGTTCCATCTGAACTGTTTTTTTTTTTTTAAATAGTGACCAGCTGAGGGCTGCTGATATGGGTGTTTCTCTAGGGTCCCTGGCTGTTGATGTGTTATGTATGTGTGTAGGTTCTGCTGGTTTAGTTGTGGGGGTGATGGCATAGGGTTCAAATTGGTGACATCACTGGTGCTGTTGCAGCCAGATCTTCTTATCTGATCATCTGCCTAGAAATAAAAACACTCATAGCTTTTCCCTGCTCAACACAATCAGCGTATAACAGATTTGCTCCTGAGAATCAGATCTGACCACCAGACTTCATGCAGCACACATACAAAGTAGTACAAAGGATATGTACAGCACATAATAAATTAACTGTTGGAGATATTGCTTTCGTGGTGTTGGAAGCACACACAAAAAGGCTTACATGCATGGATAAACTGCTAGAAATTCAAGCGTATATTTCTTTGCAATGTGCCAATTTCTATTAATAATCGACAAATAAGTGAGGCAGAGGCTGTTTACACTAACTGTAAAGGAAGGTAGATGTGCTATTTACACTAACATACACTGCCATTTTCAACCAACAAAAAACAGGATTCAACTTAGTTTGTGAGTAAACTTTATTTTAGAGCATTTAGAGTGTTATAAATTATTTGCATGTAATGGGGAATTACTTTAAATGTGTTTGTTGCCTTGAAGTAAGACTGTGTAAAAGTGGAATTTATTTAGCTCACCTATGCAGTGATGTAACTCATGTTGCCACTATAGAGAATATTGCAGTGGTCATACAAAATGTTTTTTCTTTTTTTTTTTTTTTTTTATCAGATTTTTGTTGCGTCATCCATTATTAAACCATCTACTTCTTTTATTTTAGCTCATTTCAGTAACATTAAGTAAAAAGCTTGCTACGAGACATTTCTGTTTGTGTTTTATAGCAGATAGTAAAATTATAGTTAATATTTAGTGTAATAAAATTGTTTAACTGCATTGTTCATTGCTATTTTTAACAGTTTTAGTATTCTGATATCCACAATATATGACATTCAAATGTATTGTAATTTTTTATATATATTTAAATTAATACAAACTTTTATTCATTTCATTCCATTGTCGCACAATGTTGCTTCCAAGCAACATATTGTACCTAAAATGATAATATGAAATTATTATTTTTATAAATGTGCTTTTAATTTTAGTTACAAGGTCCATATAGGTCCATATATATACAGTGAGAAGAAAAAATATGTGAACCCATTGGAATTAGCTGGTTTTCTACTTTAATTGGTCATCAAGTTTGATCTCATCTTCATCAAAGTCATAAATATAGACAAACACAATGTGCTTATGCTAACAACACAAAAAAAATTATAACTTTCTGTCTTTATCGAACACATCCCATTAAAAATTCACAGTGCTGTGGAAAAAATAAGTAAACCTTTGGATTTAATAACCAGTCGATTGTCCTTTGGCAGCAATAACCTCAATCAATTGTTTCCAGTAGCTGCGGATTAGACCTGCACAACATTCAGAAGGAATTTTGAACCATTCATCCTTACAGAACTGCTTCAACCATATTCTTAGGATGTCTGGTGTGAATGTCACTTTTGAGGTCACTCCACAGCATCTTTATTGGTTTAAGGTCTAGGCTCTGACTGGGCCACTCCAAAAGGTGGATTAAATTTTTTTGAAGCCATTCTGTAGTGGATTTTCTTCAATGTTTAGGGTCATTGTCCTGCTGCATTACCCAACTTCTACTGAGCTTCAGCTGGCACACAGCCACCCTGACATTATCCTGTAGGATATCTTGATAACTTGGTAATACATTTTTCCCTCGATGATGGCAAGCGGTCCAGGCCATGAAGCAGCAAAGCAGCCCCAAATCATGATGCTCTCTCCACTGTACTTCAGGTGATGTTTTTATGTTGGTATGCGGTGCCCTTTTTACACCATATGTAGAGCTGCGTGTTCTTCCCAAACAATTCAACCTTAGTTTCGTCAGTCCACAAAATATTTTCCCAGTAGCGTTGTGGAGTATCAAGGTGGTCTTTGGCAAACTTCAGGCGAGCAGCAATGTTTGTTTTTTTGGAAAGCAGCGTCTTCCTTCGTAGTGTCCTGCCATGGACACCATGCCTTTTTAATGTTTTCCGTATAGTATTGAGTGCTTTTTATAAGTAAAAGTACCTCTAACCCACACCTCCAATTTCATTTAATTAATTGGATGCCATGTTTGCCAACTCCTATTGTAACTTGGATGAAGATCAAACCAGATTTTAAGACAAATTTATACATAAATGCAGATAATTCCAAAGGGTTCACATACTTTTTCTTGCCACTGTATATGCATGTATATATAAACTATTTTTCGTAAAATATTTCATTAACACTTTATTTTACAGTGTCCTTGTTATACATATTACATGTAATAACTATAGTAATAACAGTAAATGATGCATAATTACAAGTAACTAACCCAAATCCAAATCCTAACCCTAACCATAAACCTATAGTAAGTAAATGTTGTTAATTAATATTACTCAGTACTTACGTGTGTAATTACACTGTAACAAGGACACTGTAAAATAAAGTGTAACCAATATTTCTTATTTTCGCACTGTATAAACCTGCCAGTGCCATTTACACCTGCTGCAAAAAAGTCATAAATAAATAAATAAATAAAATGGGATGTTCATTATTCTTCAGAAACTGGAAATTGCAAGAGAATGGCAGTCTTCATTAATCATGCACCAATATTTAATCATATATTTATTAAAAATATTTCGATTTTATATCATAAAAGCAGCTTATGAAGATATGACCAAAATTCTATATAGTGGTATGTGTTACATTATACATCATAATATAGTTTCTTCCCCACATAAAACCAACAACAAGGGGTTTATATATTAAATAACCATGTAATAGGCGCGAAAGAAGCAAAAATGTATATAGCGATATTCTTGAAATTATTAATTGGTAACAATATATATGACGATATACAGGTAGCCTACACATTTTGATGGAAAGTGATTCAAAAACGTATGAGAAAATAATTAACATTTCATTTTGATTTAAAACAATGTCCAAAGTAGCTTAATGGTATGTCCATTGCAATGAAAAATCTTTATCAATAAATAAATAATTATTAAAAATAATATTTGATTTGTTTTATCTACTCTGCATCATAAAAAAAAACAAAAAAAAAACAGAGCCTCTCACAAGTTGAATACAAATATTTGCTTTGATTATGAGGCAAACCCCTCCATCATGTATTTGTTTTGGATTTAGCCTTCCATTGGATACTGGAAAGCTTTTTGGCAACTACTGTTTATAGCCTACTAGATATAAATGCGCTGTTGTAATGCCTGAGGTAATTTACTCTGTGCGATCACTTCTCTCTTTGTGTAGATGCAGATGCCGTAGGAAAGCCTGACGGCATCAACAACAGTAATTAACGGCAGTGAGGCTTGTAGCGAAGGGTCAGTTTCACACCATGGAGAACACAGTGTTTTATAAACCAGCTATTCATAATTTTCACCAACCAATGTCTTTAATCATT
This sequence comes from Myxocyprinus asiaticus, assembly GCF_019703515.2. NCBI lineage: Eukaryota > Metazoa > Chordata > Actinopteri > Cypriniformes > Catostomidae > Myxocyprinus > Myxocyprinus asiaticus. The sequence continues at coordinate 14,941,507 of NC_059381.1, read as the reverse complement.
CCACTCCAAGAGGGCTCCCGACTGTAAGTTCATAATGTGTATTAATGAAGAACACTCTCTTGAATTTATGATTCTAATTCTCAGGCCAGTGCTATCATTTTTGAGCATGCAGTTCCTTGTTTTTTGCCTCATTAGCGGTTTGGAGAGTGGTAGCAGGTTGAGATGGGATTTGCACCTGATTCAGAATGCAAATGAAAACACACTTCCCTCATGAACAAATTAACAAGCTCTCAAAAGATAAATAGCCCCTGCTGTATTGTAATTTTGACTAAACAATCTTACACGTTTCTGCATGTCCCAGTGGAATATATGCTAACACATGCAAATGAATAATTGCTCCTAGTAGACATTTCTCTCTCTTTTTTTGCTGTTACAGAGAGATTTTTGCCTCAGGTAGAAATGACCAAAGGTTAATTGGCTCTGTCACTTGACAGATTCATAAACATGTAACTTCCTGTCTTGAATTTTGACAGTGTGTCAAATAAATCAGAAGACTCAGAATATAATTCTTAATATAATCCATCTTCCTCAACCCCTCTCACTCTTGTAGATTGTCCAATGCCTTTATTTTCAGTGTACTCTCAGAGCAAGGACTACGAATTGTCTTATGTCACCAATGTATTGAAGTTTGCAAGAGCCACACAATGATTAGTTGCCATCACAGTTTACAGGGCAATTCTTCCCAATTTCCCCTCTGCACCTCCGGGGTCGCTGGCACGTGTTTACTTTGAAGGCACAGACTCTCTTCATCTGGCAATTAATAAGTAATTAGTGATTTACGCACAGGGGGAATTTATTCGCTCTCAAGCTCTAGTTTGTTTTGCTTGCCACAAAGGCTACCTCCACAAAGCAATCAGCGGTGGCCCACAGCGAATAATCCTCCTGCGCACATTTCTTGGTAATGATTTTTAATACATCCCCGCACATTAATTTCTCAACCTGCTTTCAGCATGGTGGCCGTCATTATTTGACTGAGGGAAGCGGATGATTTTTTTTCCGTAATTATTATACACTTCACCTCATTGCTCATGTTTTGTACAGACGCAGGGGGTGCTGCTTGGGAGGAACTGGTGCATTCGCCTCCCTCAGATGGGCTTGTGGTGTGGTAGTTTGTTAGACTAATCACTGATCAGTATAAAACTGAATGTTATGGATGGTCAGTGCTGAGCTCAGACGGTTCTCACTGTTTACTCCCTGCAGTTCACAGCAGGCTGCCTGTGTTGAGAAAAGTCTTTTGTTTTTTAAGTTTATGAATCAGACTTATGGCATTTTCCCCAAAGGGAGAAATTGTTGTCCATCATACTAATATAAATAAAGTGTGCTGTTCCAAACTAAAATTCATAAATGCTTTCAACATAACAAAGAACAAAGAAGACAAGCCTACAATATTGTTTGTCACACAAAACTAACATCACTCTCAAGCATGGGAGTCACTTTGTGGTGGGGACAGTGGCACAATCATTTATGTCGTCCAAATCAAGTGCTCAAATGAACTCTCATATATATATATATATATATATATATATATATATATATATATATATATATATATATATAGATTTGAACTTCATCCTTGCATCTGCCACTGTTAGGAGCCGTTTACATCGAACGCGCTTTTGCGTCTGTCTCTGCTGTTTTTCAATTGTTTTTATGTAAACATGCACTAAATGGACATCTTTGATCGTTCGCCACGTTGCATTGTTTTTTTTTCAGCATCTCACGCAGGATGTCACTATTTTTAAACACCACGTCAAGTTGAAAAGAACTTTTAAAACTGTTTTAAAACTTTTAAAACCGAATCTAAGAACACCTGTGTTCTGTTCATCCTGCTTTTTTAGCAATGATCAATAAACATATCACTCACACAAACACTAAACACCATCAGGGTAACACATGTGAAATTTAAATTATGCAATAAACATTAACTAAACTACATCAAATATAACACAGAATGCCCCAATGTACATAACTGATATAAGAAATAAGAAGAAACATAACTATTCCCATAAAATATAATGAAATTAACTGGGTCACGCAGGGAATTCTGGGAATGCCTGATTATTGTTTTTACCGTAATTTTAACAACAATTTACAGTAAAAAGTACATGTACTCTCTTGTTAAACATAATATATTTTTTTTCTATTAATTATACAGAAAATCATACTTTTTACATAGACATTTTTTTATTTTTTATTTATTTATTTATTTATTTTTTTACAAACTTTAATTTTAAAACTACATATATTGTCTTTTTAAATATATTTAAAAATGTTACCATATATTTTAAGGTAACTACCCATTAACCAGTTTTTTTACTGTAGCATTTTTACAGTCTTTTACCGTTAAAGTTACAAAATTGTTTTACTGTGTAGAAAGGCTATGGTAAATCAGATAACCACTCCGTACAATTGTAGTGAGCAGAATAGCATCTCAGAATGCACAACTAGGGATGCACCAATACCAATTTTTCTTCCGATCCTATTCCGATATCAGAAATCTCAGTATCGGCCGATCCCGATCCGACACCAGTGTTTTTTTGCCTAATCAGTTTAGAATATCTATACATTATTGTGTGGAACTAATTGGGTGTACTCTTTAATATGTAAAGAAACACAAACCTCAAACAAATATCATTATTTCAATATAAATGTATAGCTTATTAAGAAAAACTTTATTGTTAACTAGTATACTGGATAATGTAGCAGCAAAATTAACAGTAATTCCAGTATAGGTCATCAGTAGAAAAGAAGCCTTTTTTTTTTTTTTGCAAAACATTTTCAACTTGTATCTGGACTTTAAAGGATTCAGATCTCTTTTTTGTTCAATTTAGTTGTAAGATATCAGCTCACTTTTCATTCACACAGTTATTTTTTGGAACCCATTCAACTTAAATATAATTATAATTTGTAAACAAATGATAATAATAATATATTATAATGGTAATATATAGTAATATATCTCAATCGTGCACTTTTGTCACAGATCCACCAGTCTCTCTCTCTCTCTTTCTTCCTCACTGCCATCAGCACTCACTCTCCCCTGAGTTCTGATTACACGCACTTGCATATCATTAGTGGCTAATCAAGGACTGCATATATACCCCGCTGTTCTCATCGATAGTACCTCTGAGACTCCAGACCTTTCTACTATGTCAAACATACAGTTGCAATCAAAATTATTCAACCCCCCTGACCAGCAATACATTCTGGTGATGTGAATTAAAACACATCAACTAAAACCTCAGTAAACAGTCAAAGTAAGTTTTAATACACATTTGAGTGATTTTGAACAAAGAGTTCAGTTTACCCAAATTTTAAAATAAAAAAATAACTAATTCACTCCACAAATGTCATGTCAAAAATATTCAGCCCCCAAAGCCAATCATTTATGGCGCATCCTTTGTCCTTAATAACAGCAAATAAATGTTTCAGGTAAGTGTTCTCAGACTTCGGACACCTCTCTTTTTTTTTTTACACATTTCTCATGAGCAAAAGCTTCCAGCTCATTGACATTCTTTGGTTTCTGTGCTGCCACGGCTTCCTTGAAATCCCAACAAAGGTTTGCAATGGGATTTTAATGATGGACTGAAAGGGCCATTTAAGGACATCCCACGACCTCCTTGAACCAGATATTGGACAACTTGGATGTATCCTTGGTGTTATTGTCTTGCTGAAAGTCCAGTGATCACCAAGCTTCAATTTACACACTGAAGGCATCACATTTTTCATGCCAAAATGGCCTGATACCTGAAAGAATCCATGGTGTCAGTCACATAGTCAGGATAGCCGTTTCCTGCAGCCACAAACAACGAATCAAAACAGGACTGACCCATGCACAACATGTCGGACCTTGAGGCAGATGGGCTACAACTGCTGAAAACCATATCTGGCACTTTATTAGAACCATAGTGTTCCTTATGAAGTGCTCAGTGAGTGTATATTGAGTGATGGTGTATTTTCAATAAACTAAAATCGCATCTGTACATGTAGATGTATATCTACAGTGGGGAAGCCGTTTGTTTGCATGAAGTGATAGGGAAAAGTAGTGGGTAATGTCTATGCTCTCAAGCTAATTAATCAGCCCAGATAATAAACTAATATGGGATCTCCTTTTTTGTTTAATTTCCTTATTTTGAATTGAGTGGTGGGTAATACCAATATATCACCATGGTGAAGTATGTTGTTTTGGCGGAAAGTTTATTCATTTAATGTTCATGAATGAGAAGTGCTACACATGTTCAACATCAAGACATACACTTCTTTTTCATCACTGCTGGATGGGAAAAAAAATAGTAAGTTTTTAATAGTGTATGTTTCCCTATAGATGGAAACTGCAGAAGTATGCTTTAAGACTGGGGTTTGACCTCATTCTGGCCATCAGCAGATGGGGGTGGTTTGGCCTTTATCACCCGCTTTAAGCATTTGATTTGGAGCAAAGCCCTCAGAAGCTACTGGAAGAGAGTCTAGTGGGTGGCTAAGCCTTGATCAGCTCATGGGTGAACCCTTGTCAGGTCCAGTAATCTGAGAATCATCAGATAACAGGACATGCATTGATGGTGTAATCTCTGCTGACTCTAATTTGTTAAAAAGGGCTATTTATAAAGCCTAGATACACTGTCATAACAGACTACAGTGGTTGAGCCTTTCAATTGGAAAAATATATATATTTGTAGACTCTGGTACAAGTATGAATGATTTCTGTGACCGCTGCTCTTTGCAACCTTAACCAGCACTACAATTCTCTGTGAAATACAACCAACAACAAAAATAAGAGGGGCTTCACACAAAAATAATCCCCTTTTTTTTCCTTTTTTTTTTTTGCTTCTCAGTGTCCTTTTTTTTTCTGAATGTCTCCTGGGATTCTTCTTCTGTCAGGGCTGTCTACAAACAGAAACCTGTCAATTGAATCAGGGTTCTAGGAAGGACAATTTTCAGATTAAAAATTTAAAATCTTTATTGATAAACTCTCTATTATTGCCATCTGTTTTGACTGTAGTTTTAGTATACTAGTGGTGCTCAACTGGTGGGTGCAACACAAAAATGGTGTCTGTTCTGATATGGTAGTAGATTGCAGGAATAAAAATAAAAAAAAACAATGCTAAGTATAAGGGATAATAGTCAGTCAGCTGTCCATTATCGCATAATAATCCCTGACAGGGTGATCAGACTTATTACATGGCTATGTATTACATAGCTGTTTTTACCAAATAAGTAATAAATAAACATGAAATAGTTGATTAAGTTTAAATAATTTTATTATGTGTGAAGAAAGAGACAGAGTGGCAGGAAACTAGCACAGCTGTAGGAAATCTCTTGCTAGAAAACGCATCCCATATCTGTTTGTTGTTGACTTCAAAGGCTATGCGTTCAATCACGTTCTTTGGTATTTTGCCTCAAATTCATTTGTGACTTAGTAGTGGCTTTCCAAATTAGGCAGATGCCAACATGGACAGGTTGTGTGACATGCCCTTTTCTCAAAAACCAATGAACAAATCTATGCAAGGGAAAGGAAAATATGACGAAGACACAGCTTCACTTAGATAAACATGTTTTTGTGTGTGTGTGTGTGTGTGTGTGTACAAAATTTATACACAAAGGACATTTTATTTCATTTTGTGTTGGGTCAGCACTTGATGTCCAAATAAAATCAGGGTCCAGTGGCAAAACCAATTAAGAGCCACTTTTGTATACAATAACTGGTTTCTTTATCGTAATACTGAAGATCTAAGATTGTAATATTGAAAAGCTAAATAGCTAGATTGTCTAGCGTTGCCTCAAAAACAGCTTCTTGTCATGCTTCTCCACTGTGGGTCCTTAATAAGCTAAAAAAAATGTCATATCCCGATGGCCTTTAATTGACTCATGCACTGTTATCCTCATAAATACCTGAGTTGTTGTCTGTCATGCCACAGTCCAAATCACTGAGATCACATTTTTCCCATTCTGATGGTTGATTTGAACATTAACTGAAGCTCCTGACCCATATCTGTATGATTTTATGCACGGCACTGCTGCCACACGATTGGCTGATTAGGTAATTGCATGGATGATTGTTGGTGCCAGATGGGCTTGTTTGAGTATTTCTGTAACTGCTGACCTCCTGGGATTTTCACACACAACAGTCTCTAGAGTTTACTCAGAATGGTGCCAAAAACAAAAAACATCCAGTGAGCGGCAGTTCTGTGGATGGAAATGCCTTGTTGATGAGAGAGGTCAACAGAGAAGGGCCAGACTGTTTGAACTGACAAAGTCTACGATAACTCAGATAACCGCTCTGTACAATTGCGGTGAGAAGAATAGCATCTCAGAATGCTATTCTGAGATGCGGGTTGGCGCTGTTTTGGCGGCATGGGGGGGACTACACTATATTAGGCAGGTGGTTGTAATGTTGTGGCAGATCGGTGTATATATAGTCTATAAATATATTTTCTGACATTTATAACATCAGATGTGGTCCAATATGGACTACAATGAAGTATTCCCACAGACAATAGCATATGAAAAAGTAAAAGGAGCTCTGCTGTGCTGTTTCATGAAAAAAAAACAAAAAAAAAAAAAAAAAAACACTTTCAGAACAGAATCCAAGAAAATATTAAAAGAAGCCATTATACATCCAAGGGCAATTTTAATGCCATATGAATAAGATACTGTAAGTCATTCCAAATTATGTTTGATATATTGTGGGTGTGAAACTTCACCAAGGGTGTGAAGTTAGGCAGAGAGCTCAGGATTTCAGAAAAGCTGAAGGCTAAAAATTCACTCTCCCAGATTCCCTATCATGCCCTTGAGGAGTCTTCAATGGCTTCTGTAAATATGCAGTATAGTGAAGGGGGGATAATATGTCAAATTTAAGCTGTGCTAAAAGCATTTCAGATGCGAATAAGCAAAACATGCTCAAATGAAGCCGGCTACCATGTTAAAACCCACAGCAGCCCACGGCCCTCAGTCTAATGCCGTTCTCAGCGGAGAGGCTGGCCCCTTGGGAGAAAAATCAGCCAACTGTGACCCACCGGAGAGGTTGTTGTCTTTCAGCATCTCCCTGACACACTCAAGTATATCCACACAGACAGTAGCTGCAGAGTTGCTCCCAGACTGATCACACATACACCAATCTAATGTGATACTCCTAGATGGTCACCCTGGGAATTAATTGTCTAGTTGTGCAGTGGCTGGAAATGTTGACTTCTAGAAGAATTTGAAGGTTGATTATATAGTAATTCTCATACTGACGCTTGCTTCCATTGTAATGTTTTAATTGGATACCAAGCATGAAGTCTTCACCTGAACATAACTTGATTTACCTGATACTATTTTTTAAAACTTACAAATGAGAATAATACAAGCTTAAGCAATTTATCCAAGTGAGAAAATAGTACAAGAAGAGTAGAAACAGAGATAGGAAATAATAAAGCGTCAAGGTTTAGCTAGTAAGCATGGCCCATTAGCAGGGTTGGGGAGTAACGAAATACATGTAACAGGATTACGTATTTAAAATACAAAATATAAGTAACTGTATTCCACTACAGTTACAATTTAAATAATTGGTAATTAGAATACAGTTACATTCAAAAGGTATTTTGATTACTGAAGAGATTACTTTGCATTTTATTGTCATTTGTTTCATTTAATATTTAGTCCTTTCAGATGGAAAACATTTATACATATAAATGATGCAATCCAAAGTGCATTTGATCAGCAGTGAAACATTTTCTTATGATGTGTTACATTCATACAAGCAGACAGAGAAGTAAGTTTGAAGTAAGTTTGGAGCAGAAGAAACAGAAATAAACCTTGTGTAAACTGTCAGTTTTACACTAAGCTAAAATGCTGTTTCTAGCCATTTTACATGCACGTTACCAGGCACGATTTTTTTTATCAAGAAAATTCACGTTGGATCATAATTTCTTTGATATTAGGGCAAAAATCATATTCTTGATAAAAAATCTTTGTATTCTTTTCCTATAAAAATATCTAAAAATCCTTAAAACAAGATCAATTAGATTTATCTTGTTTTAGAAACAACACTGCATAAGATATTTAGGTTTTTCAGAGAATGTATTTTTAACATGTGTATTTTGTCTTACGGTACTGGCAGAGTTTTTATAGTCAAAACAAGTGAAAAAATCTACCACTGCTGAAGAGGTAATCCAAAGTATTTAGAATACGTTACTGACCTTGAGTAATCTAACGGAATATGTTACAAATTACATTTTACAGCATGAATTCTGTAATCTGTAGTGGAATACATTTCAAAAGTAACACTCCCAACCCTGCCCATTAGCCCCTGCTGGTTTGCCAGCTATATGGGGCATTTTCCAAACTGCATTGTTGCGCCCTTGAAGTGCACTTTGGGAAGGGTAAAAGTAAGAAAGTAAGAAAGTTTATTTTTTCACAAAGGGCCCTTTTACAAGACTTTTAGTGAAGGGTACATTCAAACTGTAATGCCATGCTCTCTTTTGAGAGCCCACATCAAGAGCTTTGTCTTTTGTAGTGAGTAGGACATAGGGATGATCATTTTCGATTGGAATTCGCCCATGCAGATGTTTTGCCAAGGCCAACAATGTATGCTCAGAACTGAGAGCCCATAAGCAAAGATGACAGTAAGCAGGTTGAGTACCTCTGGTGTGATCAGGCTCCAGCTGAGCAAATGCCATTGAGATGAATGGTAATGCTAATGGGTACTGTAGCTTTAAGATGTATTTTTGAAATATTTTAGGGATTTAATATTATTATTAAGAAAATTTATTGAAAATACATAATTTTTTATAGGCTACTGCATACTTTGCTCGTTATGATTTCTATGCTGATAATTCCCCCACATGGGGAAAAAATGTAATTGCTTATAATCACTTATTTTGGTTGAGTCAAGTCCCTTATTTTTTTGCATGTTTTTCCAGACCAGGTCCCTTTTTTATTGAGAGATCTGGTAACACCGCAGCTGTTACATCACCCACCCTTAGCACAGAGTACTGTCATTTAAAAAAAAGAACGTTATTAATTGTTCTTTAATTTACCAGTTAGAAAGGAGGCAGAGGAATGCTGGAACCGGAACGAAAAAATACAGTTTCTGCTCAGAATGAACCGAAATGAAAGATTTGTTATTTATAGTTCCTGATTGCCCACATGATTCAAATTCTTAATAAAAAATATTACATTTGGTCGATGGCAACCAAGCAGCTAAACTGGATAAACACTTCTATATCACAAATCTATTATTTATTAAGGGCATTTTTAGCGCATGTTTGAATGTATATTTTCCAAAAATCTGCTGCTAATGAATTTTACACCAGCCATGTGTAATCTTTTTGCTCTCATGAAATAATCTGTGGCTTGGGGGAAAAAATATCTGGATTTATGCTTTTAGCCAAATTTGAATCCTAATTTGACTGGGATTTAGGGACAGCAGTGCGTGTGTTTTAAAGACAGCAATATGAGCATTTCAAATTGATTTTTGAGAGTCATTGAACATTTTGACACAACTTAATTTTATTGTGTGCAATCAATTTAAATGTGTAAAATGGAAGTTTAGGTAATTTGCATTGGAACTACATTTTACAAAAGCCATAACCGAATGTACATAAGTCTACATCCAATCCAACACAGTTTAAGAAAAAGGCTTAATTGCATTCTTAAATGTAATTAAGTTCATTGAACGTTTAAATTTTTTCAGTGTGTAAAGTTAGATTCAGAAAGACAAGAAATAAGATACAGCAGATGTAGGAGTGGTGTTCTATAAAACTGTGATGCACTTTTATCTTATATTTTCCAATAAGAAGTTCGCTTGGAAAATAATCAAGAAATCTCAACTCCAGATAGCGAATCCCAAAGCCCTCCTCGAAGAATTGGAAGTATGAGAATAGTACAACACATTTCAGAAAAGCAAACATTTTTTAAAATGTTTTTTTTTTCTTTTTTCAAGCAGTCATATTTTTCTTCATTTTACATTTGAAAAGAACAGTAGAATACCCTCAGAAGCTCTCTGCTGACTTTTTGCATCTCCTTCTAGAAAGGCAGTTACTTGTGCTGCGCACATACACACACACACATACTTGCTGCTGTACCTGCCTGGGTTGACTCCACTCTGCTGTGCACCCGCTGATGTGATTGTTCAGCACTGCCCATCAGTGCACATAATGAAGTGCAAATCAGGCTAATGTGCTCACTGATGCGCTGGCTTTTAAAGATCAGCTCAAATTGATTTAGATCCAGCATCACTGAGCCATTAACAAATAATAAAATGGAATATAACAAATATATGTGTCCAGGGAGTTAAAAGAAATCATTCCGCACTGCCAAGAGCAGGAAGCACAACCACCGCTGTGTTGTTTTATAAGATCGAGGCAAGGACAGTTTGGCCCTGTACCATTTAGAAGCATTTATCCAGAGATCTCTGTGCATGTACAAATTATGTTTGTATAGTACAGCTTGAGAAACATTACTAGCTAATTACGCTTTAAAAGACAAAGTGCGATTAGGGTATTATTAAATGTTCACCCAAAAATATAAATTCTGTTTTCATTCACTAGGCGCTTATGTTGACACTTTCTGTGGAACACAAGAAGAGATGCTAGGCAGAATTTAGCCTCTGTCACCATGCACTTTGATTGCATATTGTTCCATACAATGAAAGTGAATGGTGACTGAGGCTAACATTCTGCCAAACATCTCCAGGTTTGAAACAACATGAAGGTGAGTATTCATCTTTTGGGTGAACTATCCCTTTAAGCTTCACAGGTATGCCCAAATAGGAGAAAAAAAGTTCTTGCCATTAGCAAAATAAAATTGCACTTTTAAGTTAAGTTCAGACAGAAAACATAAGACAAAATAAACACACTACAGGCAGTTCTGTTAAGTTTAGAAGGCCTTTATTTTCAGGACATACCTAATAAGTGTTTCTGGCATGGTTCCATTGTCACGGTATGAGAAAGAACAGGAAGACATCTTTAAAAAAAATCTCTGTTTGTCTTAGTCTCTCTAAACACCCAAGATTAAAGCACAATCACGTGTTGAACGAATGCTCTGAAAATACAAAGCAATTTCTTATTAGCAAACAACACTGCCTTAAATTGGATTGTCTTAAAACATATTTTCACGTAATTTTTCTTTGTTCTCTCCAGGCATACATTTTCACACATCATTAACATTGTGCTATGTAGTATGCTTTGGGTCACTGGGTTCATAATTTACTTTCACCTCTCAGTGCAACTCCAGAGTTTACTACTTTATCTCAACATATTAATAAATAAGGAACATTGAGAATATGTTGTCTGGGCAAATATTGCTCAACAAACAACATGTATTTAAAGTTTTTAATCTTTAGCTTCTTAGATGTTATTAATGCACTCTTAAGTAGGCAAAGTATTGTGCTGTACTGTTTTCTCGCAAGAAGTGTCTGTCAAATGCTCATGCCCATATATCTTTACGATTTATGATCTAATTAGAGAACATAATGCATAATCAATGAGTTGAAACCTTCCTTATTGAAATATTTTGATGATTGCAGAGACTAATTGTTGTGGTAATGACTTTAGATCAACTTTATTTGCATATCTGTGTCTGTTGAATTGTCATTTGCATCTTCTTAGCATTGAGGTTCTATAAATATATGCTGCTTTGAAATGCTCTCATTTTTTAATTTTCTTCCCTCTCTGGAGTACTGTCAGAATTCAAGTTTAAAGCAATGTCTTCGCTCCAAATAGAATGTTGCTTAAGCGATCACTGAACATGTAAATGAAATCCGATTTGCCGTAATCTCCTAAAATTTTGATAATGCATCCACAACTTAACTATGTATAATCCTCTGCCATGAAGTTGCATCTTAAAACATTTTGAAGCAGTCATAGTCTATTGTTAAAGAAATAATTGACTCAAAAATGAAAATTCTGTCATTATTTATTCAATCTCATGCCATTCCTAACCTGTATGCTTTTTTTCCCCATGAAACATACAGCTAGAACTTTTTGAAGAAGCTTTTTCAAAATAAAATGATATAGTGACCATGTACGTTTAAAGGAATAGGAATAATTTGCTGATAATTTACTCACCCTCAGGCCATCCATGGAGTTTCTTTCTTCATCAAAACAGAATTTAACAGAATTTCATTTCAGGCCTCCTCCTCTAAACAAAGCAAGTGAATGTACTCCATTTTTGTGGAGGAGGAGTCAGGAAGCACGTCATTGTTTACAAGAGAAAATTGTGCCGCTCACAAACCAAAACAGTCCAAAATAATTTCAAAACAATATAGAATAAAATAAAAAAACATTTCCAAATAATAATAATAAAAAACAATGTAAACAGTGACGCGCTTCCTAACTCCTCAACGTGACGTGTGACCTTACCAATGAGCTTACATCATCCCTCTCATGAGCGCATGTCACAGAGATGTACGGAAGCGAACATTTGTAGCTAAAAAGTATATAAGTATTGTTTTGTTTCTAAAAATAATCAATCGTTTGGGTTCAGAAGACTTTATTTTTTGACTGGAGTTGTGTGGATTATTTTAATGCACCCTAAATATGCATTTTGGACCGTCAAAAAATGGAGGACATTCACATGCATTGTTTAGAGGAGGAGGCCTGAAATGAAATCCTAAAAGTCTTAAATTCTGTTTTGATGAAGAAAGAAACTCAGATACATCTTGGATGGCCTGAGGGTGAGTAAATTATCAGCAAATTTTCATTTTCGGGTGAGCTATTCCTTTAAGCTCTATAAAGCATAATAAAAGTTGCCCATATGACTTGTGCACTGTATTCCAAGTCTTCTGAAGACATAGAGTAGCTTTATATAAGGAACAGACCAAAAATTTAAGTTGTTATACAATGATGATCTTCCTCTTTGTTGAAGCTTGCATGTAGCCTACTTTTGCGTCCAGAATTTAAAAATGCCATGGTTTTTTATGACCAAATACCACTGGTCGATCTTTGCTTTTGTAGTAACCAAACGTGACATAACATTTATGAATTTCGTAAAATGAATGCAGGCTAGATGGGGCCGGAAAAGATTATCAGTGAATCACGAAACCAAAATTTTTGCCTGTTCCTCACACAATGCTACCACATGGCTCCAGAAGACTTGGAATATAGTACTAGTCATTTGTGTGCTACTTTTATTGTGCTTTTTGGTGTTTTGTTGTCCTTTTTGGAGTTTGGAAGTCTTGGTCACTATGAGCTGTTGTCGTATGGCAAAAATAAATCTCTGTGCAAAAAAATGCTAAAAAGTTATTCCTATGTGTTCAACGAGAAAATAACAACATACTGGTTTGGAACAACGTGAGGGTGAGTTTAGTTTTTTGGTAAACTATCCCTTTAATAAAATAACTGCTCAGTTTGACTAGGCTGTTTCACTTGGGTTTATACATTGACACAGAAATGGACCCACTGTGTTTCTTTGTGGGCCAACTTGGCCAGTCCACATTCATCTTATTGGTGATCCTGTAATCTCTCCAGTAGCTGGTGATTATCCTCGTCAACTCTTCCAAATATCGGATCTTTACTGGATGATCCAACTAAACCCAGAATCTCTTCTTTGAATTGTAATTTTTGATCAGCTTGGCATCAAACCCGGGTTAAGGAAGATTTACACGATTTAAGCGGGTGAAGATGGCCGACCCAGCCATGTTTCCCCACAGTACTATGAAGGATTGGCCTGAAGTGGCACTGATTAGAGTAGATCTCAAACCACTTCCTGCCTGGTTGTGACCTCATTTCTGAAATGATTTACTGGGCATCCATCCCACAACTCCAGTAAGAGCATGAAAAACTGTATGTTTGCTATTCGCCTGGGAAGGAAAACATATTAGTTTGCCTGTTCTGCAAAGAAGACCAACTAATACATATTTCATTTATTTTTTTATTTCGGTTTATCCAGTTCCCATACAATCTTTCTTAGTGTCAAATACATTGACATGCTATCAGGGTGTAATTATGGGTTTAAGCCAAATTCCTCCAGCTAAGATTCAGGCATAATGAACATTTCCCAACATTTACATTTAGATTTGTGGTGTACCCAACATTTTGTTGCCAAAGTCCCAGATACTTAAGTAAAAAAAGGAATAGTTCACCCAAAATTTTTTAATTATTTTATCATTTACTCAAGTTACTTATATCATTCAAAGTTGTGTGACTCTCTTTCTTCTGTGGAACACAAACAGGAGATATTAATAGCAGAATGTCCAAGCTGCTCTTTTTCATAAATTGAAAGTGAATGGTGACCAGGCAAAGTTTTCAGTTAATAGCGACATCAGTTTCAGTCTTTTCTTTGTACAAAGCTATTATAGCTTTAGAAGACTTACATTATATGGACTACTTCTATGATGCTTTCATGTTTTGTCCTTGTTGGAGCTTGACAGCCCCTGGAACTCATTCACTTTTATTGTATATTAGAGAACAGCTCTGCTAAACTTCTTTGGCAGTCCACAGAAGAAAAAGAGTCACACAGGTTTGTAATAGCATAAGGGTGCATAAATGATTACATAATTTAGGTTTTTGGATCAACTTTATCTTTAGTATTTCACAAAATCATATTATAATGAGCACTAACTGCAGCTTCCATGGGGTCACATGCAAATTTGCAATCTGAAGTTCTACAATTATTGCACAGAATCTGAATTATTTCATCATAGGTGTCTCACAGATAGGTTAGACAGTGTTTTGACACTAGTATAGTATTGGACCTCACCGAACCTCACCGAAATTACCTACCGGTTGAACTGCGATGCACAACATTGATCTCTGCCTGCATCACCTTTGTCTATTGATGGACTACACTCTTGAAATGGAATACATAGACTATCATTTAATTGCCAACAAAAGCCTTCATCACCCAACTAACAAAGAACAATGCATCTATGTGAACTTCTGCAGTTAATCCAGGATGGACTTCAAAGACATTAGTCATTAATCTTACAGTTCATAAAAAAATCTTCTTTTTTTAACACAGAACCTTAACACTTACTTAATTTACAACATTTAAACCATGACTTGCACTGCACACAAATAACTAATATTGGTATTATATTCAGGTTGTTTAGCCAGAGGGGAACTGGCCTCCACAGTGAGCCTGGTTTCTCTCAAGGTTTTTTTCTCCAATAACCAACATCTTACGGAGTTTTGTGTTCCTTGACACAGTCGCCTTCAGCTTGCTCACAGGGGTTCTAAATACAATTATTACTTAATTATTTAATTTGTATACACAATTTACAATCATATGTAATCAAACTACACAATGATCACTCTCACTCTTTTTTTTTTTTTTTTTTTTTTTTATGCATGGTTTCCTGTAAAGCTGCTTTGAAATGGTGTGTGTTGTGAAAAGTGCTATACAAATAAAAATTACTTGATTTGACTTGACTAGTATGGCATTGAGTTCTCCAGGCACTGTTCACTGGTTTAATGGTTTGTGTTATTAAGGGTAATTCTTGCTTTCAGTTGTTACATTTCTTTGTCATCTTTGTCTTCTGTTTTTTATATCACTTCTCTCTTCTAACACTGAATAATTTGTTCCTATGCCTCTCTTCCCACTCTCTTTGTCACTGGTCCGGTTTAATTACAGGATGCCAAGTAACTATGAAAAAAACATTGTTTTATCACTGTTTACATTTCCTGTCATTCCGTTTGCTTAGATAGAAAAAAAGGTAAAAAAAAATAAAAAATAATAATTGCCATAAGATCGTCAGGTTGGCTCAGCACCAATTTCTAGGTCACAAATTTAATTCTTTGCAAAAGTCTGTGATTCATTCCGCACAGTAATGGAAAAATCAATTGATAAAAAAATGAAAAAGCACTGAAATTATCATATTTTCCCCCCATGTGACAACATTTTATAACCTTTCCAAGCAACTCATGCCATTTTGGTAATAGCGTTATTTCAATTTTATCCGAGCAGATGCTGCCCTTTGTTCAGCTTCTCTTTGGCTTCCATCATGGTGTTGCCCTCACGGTTATATTTCTGGAAAATCTTTTTTTTGTCAGTCTTAATTGCAACGTTCACTCACAAGTCTCTGCCAACATGAGAAGCTTGTCCAAATCTGTCATAATGGAGGTTATGTGGCCTGAGCTGAATAGATGTTGTCATGACGATATCCGTGACCTCGTTAGAAACCATTGCTCAGTCAATGTCTGCAATTGTGTCTCTGCAATAACAATTTGAGCACTAGCTGCTCAAATGCACCATAAATAAGACAGCCAGACTGTTTAGATCACATGACATCAGCTTCAGTTTAGCTAAAGTTTCTATACAAAAACAGTGTTGTTTGCGTTTGCCTGGAGCAATTCATTTTTCAATCCCTCATCCGCTCACATGTCAGAACTAAGTCTGGCATCTGTCAGCAAAACTTGAAATGGGTCAATACAGCAATGAGAGATTGTTTTGAAATGTCAGATGCCTACAGTTGTGTATCTGCTGTCGGGTTTATGTTCTCGTGATAGTACATGAAATTAGCTCTGTTCCAAGAGCTAGTGAGCTGTCTTGCTGTCTACTGCCTACAAGGGAAAATATAACCCCCCCCCCCCCCCCCAATTTCTGATGGTTGGTGTGAACATTAACTGAAGCTCCTGACCCGTATCTGCTTGATTTTATGCATTGCACTGCTGCCACACGATTGGCATATTAAATAATCGTGTGAATAAATATGTGTACAGGAGTTCCTAATAAAGTGCTCAGTGAGTGTGTATATATACAGTTGTGCTCAAAAGTTTGCATACCCTTGGAGAATTGGTAATATATGTACCATTTTTAAAGAAAACATGAGTGACCAGGCAAAACACATTTCTTTTATTTCTTATGGGATTCATATTCAACTGTAGGTTATAACAGAATGGCACAATCATAAAACAATACATGGCAACAAAGAAAAAAATGAAATGACCCCTGTTCAAAAGTCTGCATACCCTTAGTTCTTAATACTGTGTATTGCCCCCTTTAGCATCAATGACAGCGTGCAGTCTTTTGTAATAGTTGTCTATGAGGCCCCAAATTCTTGCAGGTGGTATAGCTGCCCATTTGTCTTGGCAAAATGCCTCCAGGTCATGCAAAGTGTTTGGTCGTCTTGCATGAACCGCATGTTTGAGATCTCCCCAGAGTGGCTCGATGATATTAAGGTCAGGAGACTGTGATGGCCACTCCAGAACCTTCACCTTTTTCTGCTGTAACCACTGGAGGGTCAACTTGGCCTTGTGCTTAGGGTCATTGTCATGCTGGAAAGTCCAAGAGGGTCCCATGCGCAGCTTTCGTGCAGAAGAATGCAAATTGTCTGCCAGTATTTTCTGATAACATGCTGCATTCATCTTGCCATCACCTTTCACAAGATTCCCCGTGCCTTTAGAGCTTACACCCTCCGAAAACATCAATGAACCACCACCATGCTTCACAGTGAGGATGGTATTCTTTTCACTATAGGCCTTGTTGATCCCTCTCCAAACATAGCGCTTATGGTTGTGACCATAAAGCTCAATTTTGGTCTCGTCACTCCAAATTGTGCCAGAAGCTGTGAGGCATGTCAAGGTGTTGTCGGGCATATTGTAACTGGGCTTTTTTGTGGCATTGATGCAGTTGTTTCTGGCAACTCGACCATGCAGCTCATTTTTGTTCAAGTATCGTCGTATTGTGTGCCTTGAAACAACCACACCGTCTTTTTCCAGAGCAGCCTGTATTTCTCCTGAGGTTACCTGTGGGTTTTTCTTTGTATCCCGAACAATTCTTCTGGCAGTTGTGGCTGAAATCTTCCTTGGTCTACCTGACCTTGGCTTGGTAACAAGAGATCCCCGAATTTTCCACTTCTTAATAAGTGATTGAACACTACTGACTGGCATTTTCAAGGCTTTGGATATATTTTTATATCCTTTTCCATCTCTATAAAGTTCCATTACCTTGTGACACAGGTCTTTTAACAGTTCTTTTCTGCTCCCCATGGCTCAGTATCTAGCCTGCTCAGTGCATCCACGTGAGAGTTAACAAACTCATTGACTATTTATACACAGACACTAATTGCAATTTAAAAAGCCACAGGTGTGGGAAATTAACCTTTAATTGCCATTTAAACCTGTGTGTGTCACCTTGTGTGTCTGTAACAAGGCCAAACATTCAAGGGTATGTAAACTTTTGATCAGGGCCATTTGGGTGATTTCTGTTATCATTATGATTTAAAAAGGATCCAAACAACTATGTGATAATAAATGGCTTCATATGATCACTATCCTTAAATAAAAGACATGATTGCATGATCAGACATATTTTCAAAATCAATGCCAAAATTTCACAATTTCTGCCAGGGTATGCAAACTTTTGAGCACAACTGTGTGTGTGTATATATATATATATATATATATATATATATATATATATATATATATATATATATATATATATACACCAATCAGCCACAACATTAAAACCACCTGCCTAATATTGTGTAGACCCCCCTCGTGTCGCCAAAGCAGCACCAACCCGCATCTCAGAATAGCATTCAGAGATGCTATTCTTCTTACCACAACTGTACAGAGTGGTTATCTGAATTACCGTAGACTTTGTCAGTTCGAACCAGTCTGGCCATTCTCTGTTGACCTCTCTCATCAACAAGGCCTTTCCATTCACAGAACTGCCGCTCACTGGATGTTTTTTGTTTTTGGCACCATTCTGAGTAAACTCTAGAGACTGTTGTGCGTGAAAATCCCAGGAGATCAGCAGTTACAGAAATACTCATACCAGCCCATCTACGGTAAAAAGTCTACAGTAACTCAGATAACCACTCTGTGGTGAGAAGAATATCATCTTAGAATGCTATTCTGAGATGCGGGTTGGCACTGTTTTGGCGGCACGAGGGGGACCTGCACAATATTAGGCAGGTGGTTTTAATATATATATATAATGTATGTTCATATATGTGGGCATAGATGTACATACTTTCAATTCCACTATTGTTTGTGAGATATATTCTAAAGTACATGTGCAAACATGTGGAGAACATGGTTTTTCACTTATATAATACAATATAATATATGTATCCATACATGTGATATGTAAAAATTCATAGACGTTTGTGTCATATGCTTGTATTCGGGTAAAATCTGTATAACTAATATAAGAAAACTGCCATTTTTGTAGTATTTTAAAACATATGTTGTAAATACTGTATGTTCAAATATGTGATGTTTTTTTACATCTGTGAAAACTATACGTGAAAATACATATTGTATATGTGTTGTACATGTATGGCCATTTCCCAATTCTGATGGTTGATGTGAACATTAATTGAAGCTCCTGACCTGTATCTACATGATTTTATGCTTTGCTGTGCTGCCACACAATTGGCTGATTAGATAATCGCATGAATAAGTAGGTATACAGGTTTACCTAATAAAGTGGTCGGTGAGTTTTTATACTGTATATATATATATATATAAAATTGAAGGATAAATTCTCAAATTTGGCTAGAAAAAGGTATCTTTTGAGGCACCGTAATTTTGCTGCCTACCTTTTGTTACAGAGCAATTTATGAGTGCACCTATTATGCCTTAAAATCCTGTCTACGTAAATATCTTGCAAGGTTTTGTAACAGAGTAATTATGTGAGTGTGTCTTAGATACAATGAAAACACTTTCTTTCCTCTTGTCCACTATCTTACCTGAGGTCAACAATAGAAAGCTTCTCTATTTTACAGTTCTAAGGTCTTATAAATGATGAACAAAATACCTAATTGTACTTCTCATCTCTCGGCCCACGTGCACCCTTGCTCCATCCAATCTAAATTCAGCCTGAGCATCTCTACAACGGCATCACATTGCCAGGCACGATTTTGTGTGTTTGCAGCAACCCTCCCCCATTTCAACAGTTGATTATTTAACAGACAGAAAAATTGCAATAGAACAGCTGAATAGGTAGCTGAGATTACTTTTGTATTGAAAGGTTAATCGAAACTCATCTCTAAGACCACACAGTAAAACCACTGGCTAGATTCTGAATAAACTATAAAGAGAGGGTGAGGGAAATGAGTCAGCTGTAAAGGCCGTACCACCTGCCTTTCCTCTCCCTTCTCTTTGGAGTCTGGACTTGGAGTCAGTGGCATTCTTTTAAAGCCTGCTATGATCTCAGCATGTAGATTGATCACAACATCTTCTCATTCATTGAAAATGTCTAGCATTTTTGCTCACTTCATGATTTACTAGGGGTTGATGGTATGACCAGAATCTTAGATTAATCTTAGACAGAATGAGTGCATTTATATCACCATAACTAACCCCATCAATCCATCCATCCTTCCATCCATCCATCCATCCATCCATCATCCATCCATCCAGATTATATGTTGTACTGTTTTTTTTTCATTCTCTGCCACACCCTCTGAATTCTAAGCTCTGTTTGTCAATGCAGAGAGTGTCAGAAGGTATGCTAGACTTTCTTTATTTATTCTTTTACTTTGAAAGAGAGAAGGAAAAGAAAATATAAAAGGCAGGTTGTCCTCTGCTTTCACCTTAATGAAATGCTTGTTAACTTCTCTTTCATCTGCCCCATCAAAATTTATAATTTTTTTATTTTCAACTTCAGGATTGTTTAAAAAAGAAGAAAAGAAGCCTCCTCTTAGTCTCCTCTTACAAGAAATATGAGAACAAAACTGTTAAAAATAAATCTGTTCATATGTGTATTCAAAAGCCAGATTAAAGGAATAGTTCATCCAAAAATTAAAATTCTGTCATCATTTACTCATGTCGTTCCTGTTCATATGATTGAACACATCTGTGCTCAATTCAAAACACGCAAATGCAAAGCATCACATCTATCATAAATCAATAAGAGAAGATCATGATACAAAATGAGCAACAACGTTTGACACCTTTGAACCCAAACCTGGTATGACAATCTTGAGGCAGCATGTTTAAATCTGCAATTGAGATTCAAAAAGTGAAGGGGAAGATTTTCTGCGAAAAATGACCTAAATTGCACTCTGTTCCTCACACAGAGCTATTGCATGGATTCACACCAAATTTTATTTTTTGGGTAAATTTTCCTTTAACAAAATAGATGCACACATTCTGCACCATTAGTACCAGACAGATAAACATGGCACATATAATTGACTCATCCCATCTCTGATAAGCAAGAGGGCACACAATCCGTACAAAGAAGGATCTTGAATAAGCCAAAGTAACCGGCTTTAACATAGGATTTACAGGGAATTTTATAGTATCTCATTATCGGCTATGGACTCCCAATACTGCTGGCATGCCAACACTAGCCCAGTTTTATATATAGTCATGTTAATCTGATTCTGCTCCATAAGGGCTGTGTGGGTAAGGTTATGATCAGAGCGAAATCATTAAGCTGCCCAAGTCTGAACACACTTGAACTGTCATTGTCAAAAAAGATTTTAATCAGCAAAAGGTTCAAAGTTGTGCTTATGTCCTTGCGGCTGCATGGTGGCATTCGATTTGCTGTGTGAAGCAATCGGACAGTCATAGAGCAGTGATTTTTTGGAATAATACATAAAGCATTTAAAGAGGAAATTGGACGAGCCTGTGAAATAATTCAGAAGAGGTTAAAGTGAAAATTAAATTATTCTGTTTGATATACATAATTAGTGTGAAAAGAACTTCCAGCTAGCTGTCCCTGAATATATAGCCTGTAGTTTTTTTTTTTTTTACAGAATAAGATCATCTTCAGTTCTCTTCAAATTAAGATGTTTCATAACTTTTGAGATATATTAAATGTCCAAAAACCATCAACCATCAATTAGTGTTAGCTTGATGCTAGAATTAAATGACTTGACAAGCTCAGTTTTCTTTCTTGTGTTAACTTATTGAAACAGGAAGTTGGGGTGGAACATATCGAAGGGCTCATCCCTTTTATTTATTTATTTTTTAAAAAGCCAATAGGCTTTTGTTCACACCACAACCTTGATCCATGATTTGCTATTAATGGTGCATTCAATTCCTCCTGGGATGTTTGTACTTGGAAATCATAAATATGATGCGTTCAAGTGATTTTACTGAGAAAGAACAGACCTGTTTTGCAATTTCATATTTGTCTTTTTCACTTACTAGTGAAGGCAGAAAGCTTTTTAGCACCAAAGCAACAAAATGAAGAACAAGCCACACATTAGATGTGTAATTAATGCTTTATCTACTGCCTAATATGCTGTTGGCGACCCACTAAGGCATGGACTCTACAAGACCCCTGAAGGTGTCCTGTGGTATCTGGCAACAAGACATTAGCAGCAGATCCTTCAAGTCCTGTAAGTTGCGAGGTTGAGCCATCATGGATTGGACTTGTTTGTCCAGCACATCCCACAGATGCTCAATCATATTGAGATCTGGGGAATTTGGAGGCCAGGGCAACACCTTGAACTCTTCATCATGTTCCTCAAACCATTCCAGAACAATGTGTGCAGTGTGGCAGGGTGCATTATCCTGCTGAAAGAGGCCACTGCCATCAAGGAATACCATTGCCATGAAGTGGTGTACCTGGTTAAGGTAGGTGGCACGTGTCAAACTGACATTCACATGAATGGCCAGACCCAGGGTTTCCCAGCAGAGCATTACCCAGATCATTACACTCCCTCGACCGGTTTGTTGTCTTCTCACAGAACAGTCTGCGCTATTTGGTTACCTGATGTTTTCAGCTTTTTGCCAGTATTGGTGAACTTGCAACTAACCTCTGGCAATAATGGACAGATTTCTACTACTGGAAAACAGTTTTGTGGTGGAGTTTTGGCAAATATCTGTTACTACTGGCAAAGAATGAAGGCAAACCTGCAACAATGAATAATCAATCACATTTGTTAAACTTTTTTAATGAAGTGAAATGATTAACTAGACAGACAGACAACTTTCTGTGACAAAAGTCTTGGCACGTTTGAACATTCCATCAATGTCTATGGGATTTTGGGGATATTTGATTGTCTGCTATAGGAAAGCTATAAGTCCAATCAGTTAAAAAGAATATAGCACACTAAGTCTGAACAGTCTGAAGGTCTGTGCCAATTTTGGATGATGTAACTTGAAAACCCAGGAGGACTTACAACTGATCATTTTGGTCTTGGTTTAGGGATTTTGGAAAAACTCTAAACCAAGTCACCCAACTGGCTGCCCGGCCTACCTGTTGTCACCCTGTAACACTCGGGTCAAAACCGGTTCTATGCGCAGGTTGTAGAACCTGGTAAAGGTATTGGGTGTAGCCCAACCGGCTTCTCTACATATGTCTGCTAGAGAGGCGCCCCTCGCCAGTGCCCAGGAGGACACAACACCTTGCCCGGAGTGCTCCCGGACTCCCAAAGGGCACGGCAGGCCTTGAGATTGATAAGCCAGAGAAATGTCATCCACAATCCAATGGGGCAACCTTGTTTGGAGACAGCTTTCCCCTTCTGCTGCCCTCCAAAGCAGACAAAGAGCTGCTCCGAGCATCTAAAGCTCTGCATGCAGTCCAGATAGACGTGCAGGGCGTGAACTGGACACAACAAGGACAAGGCCGGGTCTTCCTCCTCTAAAGGGAGCGCTTGCAGGTTCACCACCTGATCCCGGAAGGGAGTGGTGGATACTTTGGGCACGTAACCTCCAGGCATTTGCTGGTGACAGAGAGCGCCTGCAGGTCCCCAATCCACTTGATAGAAGTGAGCGCCACCAGGAGGGCCGTCTTCAGCGACAAAGTGCTTAGTTTGGCCTACACCAGGGGCTCAAAGGGGGCTCTCTGTAAGGCAGGTAGGACCACAGAGAGATCCCAAGAGGGAACTAGGCACAGTCTAAGGGGATTCAATCTCCTCGCACCTTTGAGGAACCTGGTGATCAGGTCGTGCTGCCATGAGGGTCTCCCATCCAGTGTATCATGATATGCTGCTATAGCAGCCATGTACACCTCCAGGGTAGAGGGAGACAGCAGTCTCTCCAGCCCCTCCTGAAGGACAACACAGACCTGATTGCACACCTCTGTGGATCATCCCCATGGGAAGAACACCAATTTGCGAAGAGACACCGCTTCAGAGCGTTCAGCCATCTCGTGGAGGGGGCTCTGGCCTGAGCGATCATGTGTACCACCGCTGATGGAAGGCCTGCTAGGTCTTCCGCGTCCCGTCCAGGAGCCAGACATGGAGATTCCAGAGGTCTGGTCATGGGTGCTGGAGCGTGCTCTGCCCCTGAGTGAGAAGGTCCTGCCTCAGGGGAATGCGCCAGGGAGGGGCTACTGCCAGGAGCATCAGGTCTGAGAACCAAGTCCGGTTGGGCCGGTACGGCATTGTAAGCCTTCGCCACTAACGATGAAGAAAACGTACATGCCTGGGAAGGGAGCCTTGGTCGGTTCCTCCAGGTGGCTGCGGGCACAGATGCACCGCCATGGCGCGCTCGACCTGGGCAAGCTCGACATATCCCTTGGCTGCCCTGCCGTCGAGGGTAGTTAGGGTGGACGAGCTCGCGAAGCGTGTACGGGCGGAGAAAGGCGCCTTCCACGACTTCGCGAGCTCCTCGTGCACTTCCCGGGAAGAAAGGTGAGCCACGCTCCGAGCCCAGAAATTAATCATCCAGCCGCGAACGCTCAGGGCAGGGCAGAGGGTTCCACTCAAGCCTGATGTTCGCAGCTGCCTGGGCAAGCATGGCTGCCAACTCAGCGTCCACTTCGTCCTAAGCTCTACCACCCGAGAGCGGGAGATCAGTAGACTCATCCACTTCTGAAAGCAGGAGCCCACCCTCTGATGCTGCGACCAATAACTCATCCTCATCGCAAGCTGCGAACAAGACATTAAATCCACCCTGAGGCGGACCGCCTGCCTCGCTCGTGAACTCTACTGGGCAAAACGAGTGTGCTGGGGGATGGGAGGTCCACGGGAACTGAGCCGGCGGAGAAGCTCCCATATCCACATCCAAATCGCCCACGGCGCTCACCGTTTCAACGCATGATGAACCGGGTCAGGAAGCAGCCACGGTGGAGAAGAAAGAGAGCCGTGACAGCAACGTTCTCATGGGAAAATTCTCACAGTGAAAACATTCACAAAAGCTGCCTCGGCGTGCTGAAGACAGCACTCAAGACAGATTTCGTGACCATCTGGTGGGGAGAGATAACAGCCACATCCAGTAGCACAAAGGCGAAAGGACATCTTTAAAAAGACGGCAATCGTTTGTGCGAGCTCTTTTAGAGAAAATATATTCTTTTAAATATACTCTTTTTTTACACCTGTGGACTCAGCCTCCGAAGCGCCCAGGGGAAGCACAACACTCGACCATGCGAGGGTGACTGCTGATATGCACCGTAAAATCCAGCAGCAATAGCAAGGTGACAGGACGAACACACACATGCACTCGGCTCCGAAGAACAAGTCTGAATGAGTGGTGCACGCCATCTCCTTTTATACCCGTATGTCCGGGACAGAGAGTGGCATGCAAATTCCACTCGCCAATTTTCATTGGCCTTTTCTGAATAAAGCAAAGGTGATTGGGGCTCTTAAGAGCGAACCCCTAGTGTCACTACATCAACACAACGTCGAGTGAGTGACAGACAGGGAACTTTCAATTAACCAAAAACATTTTGAATATTAATTATTATAAGCATTTTTAGGAGTGGCATATACTGTAGATGGCCTCAAAATTGACATGGACTGAAAGTCACAAATGTAATTTTGAAATTTGGAGATCAGACCAAAGTTTTTGGTGCCGATTTATACCTTGCACACTTTTGCCTTTATCCTTGACTCACACTGGTGTTGTATATCCACTTCTGAGACTCCCGCTCTCCCATCTGTCTTCAATGGCACTCTGGAGACCCTCTCCTCCTCCCTGTCTCTGTGACAAATCTGAGAAACACCAGTGCACTTTCCCTCTCATTGATTAGAAGAAGTGGCGTGCTTTGCTGTATCAGGCTCATTAATGGGCTCCATTAGCTTGGCTCCCCAGACATGGCGGGGGTGAGTTAGGCTGATGGTAAACACAGTTGTGCTTGGTGAGGCGGGTGACAGGCGCTTCTCTCTCAGCGAAGTTGCTAATAGCAGTCACACCAGAAACTCGTTCAATCACTCTGGGCTAAAGACATCTCCCATTTTTCCAGCAAATGATGACCAAAGGATGCTGCAAAAATGAACTGCGGCTGCAATTCTTGAGATCTACTGTATATCAATGTGATCACAATGATTACATATACGAATCGCAGTGATCTATGCTATCAAGCTAGTCTTGTATTTGTGTGTCCTTAACAGAGTATATGAGTTCAAAATTTGATTTCCTTTGAATTAGGGTGCTGTACCGCACAGACTCATTACAGCATAGTGTCCTAATCAGCTGCGATGCAACAAGTTTCTAGCAACAAGCAAATTGTCTTCACACTGAATGCGAACCTGCTGCACCAAGTGACACAATCACTGCCAAACAGAGCATGTTTGTTGTTTAATGTACAGTTATGTGGAGCCAGATTTAGATGAATAAGATTTCACAGTGGCTGTGACTATCCAGCACTAAGCCACCGAAATACTAAGAGACTGACAAAATGTCCTGATGCTTGTCACTTGTTGCAGTCACGGTTGGTATGGACAAAAACTCATATTTAAATGGAAGAGATGGCTTTTAATGTTTCTTTATCGTCTTGAGCCTAGTAAGGACACAAATAGCAGGGTTTGATTTCTAATAAGGACTGAATTTCATCAAATGTGCGCTCATTCTGCTGCTTCAAAAGTGACTTACGGTTTAGCCTGGTAATTAAGAGCCTCTTTTGAATACACAAAAGGACTGTGTTCATCATTTTTATGAATTAACAAGCTTCCCACAGTCATGGAAAACCTGGAAAATATAAGAGGCCTGTTACATGAAGCTAGTTGAACAAACTCAGTTTCAGAGATTCAGGTTGACAAAACCAGTCAGAGCTAAACTGGTTTAGATCGTGTTCAGGCTATCTCAAGACACTCTCTTTAAACATTCTGTCAACTCAGAGTTTGACCCTGAGTTTGTGCGGGTCCACATGAATGACTGACGTTTGCAACGAAAAGGCAATGTGTAAAGCTTGGAGACAGTCAGTGCAATTTACTTCTTGCGAGAAATTCAGCATGATTTATGTCTCCGCTGAAGATCAAGAGATCATAATGAAAGTATCAATTGTACAATTTATAAATTAGCATTAGCCAAGATTAAGAAATGCTGTAAAAACATATTGTTCATTGTTAGTTGATAATACTTGATACCTTTACTTATGTTAACAAATAGAACCTTATTGTAAAGTGTTACCTTATAGTTAATATACATTTTTCTTGTTATGATTTGATCTAAAATAATTCATCAGTATCCACAACCAACTGGAAAGATCTTGAAAAGTCATGGAAATTCATTGGTCAAAAAGTCTAGGAAACGGGCATTTAAAAAAGCATTTTTTAAGGTCTGTCCCATTATCTAATCAATCTGCATTTCACAGAGGGGTTGGAGCAGAGCTTCAGGCCCGGATATTAGCCTCACCTCCATCCCAACAGGGACCCCTGCTAATCACGGCCTCATTATTTCAACACAGAGAAAAATACAGTGTGTGTGTGTGTGTGTGTGTGTGTGTGTGTGTGTGTGTGAGAGAGAGAGAGAGAGAGAGAGAGAGAGAGAGAGAGAGAGAGAGAGAGAGGGAAGGAAAGAGAGAGAGACAGACAGAGAGAGCACTGATGACTACATGTGCGTGTTCTTGTGTAAGACATGAAAACATTAAAAGCCCGTTCTGAGATTAGCTTAGTCTGGTGAGGGCTACGAATCTGATAGCCTTAATCTCATTTCCCATTTGCCATGTTGTCATGCCCCAATAGATTTAACAAAGGTGATAATGAAAAGAGGGGAACCAAACTCATTAATTAAATGAACTTATGCATCTCTCCAAGTCCACTCATCACAGCTCTGATTGGCTCCAACTTCCAGGATATTCAGTCAGGCAAATGCCAGATATTGTTAATTTTGTTTTAAATTGCCTAGCCTCTCACAAAGCGCAATTTCTTCATCTGTAATTCAGTTTTGCTGCAGGGGACAGGGTGGTCATTTAGGCCTGGAGCAGCCTGGAAAATGTTCTCCTGACAGTGGGTGGGACTCGGGAGCAGAATGTTTAGTTCTGATGGGCCATATCGGCTGAGCTAGATGAAAATTAAGGATGAATAAATATTTGACCCTTTTGGTGCTTTTTGGATAATACACCCAAATCCTTTCACCTGTTTAAGCACCTTAAAAGTATTATTCCTCGCAAAAAAAAAAAAAAAAAAAAAAAAATGCCTATTTTAAAATCTATCATTGGAAAAAGCTATGCAGGAGGGGCAATTCGTCCTTCAGTAACATTCATGTAACTATTAGACCAATTTCACACATCCTGCGTCTGCAAGTTTAACTGCAACAGGTTTCACACTGACAGTTTCTGCTGTGGCTCAATACAGAAAATAAAGTGATTTCTGGGTTACAATGAGTATTTCCTATGAAAATGACCAAAAATTATAAAATGGTTATTGGGAATGAGCCACTGAGAAAATTTTTTGTTTTGTTTTTTGTTTTGTTTTTTTGCACTTTCATAAATTATATTTTTATGATTATTTCATATCTATATTCACTGGTGGCCAGAAGTTTGGAATAATGTACAGATTTTGGTCTTATGGAAAGAAATTGGTACTTTTATTCACCAAAGTGGCATTCAGCTTATCACAATTTATAGTCAGGACATTAATAACGTGAAAAATTACTATTACAATTTGATTTAAAAAAAAAAAAAAACTATTTCAAAGAGTTCTCATCAAAAAATCCTCCATGTCCAGCAATGACAGCTTTGCAGATCCTTGGCATTCTAGCTGTCAGTTTGTCCAGATACTCAGGTGACATTTCACCCCACGCTTCCTGTAGCACTTGCCATAGATGTGGCTGTCTTGTCGGGCACTTCTCACACACCTTACAGTCTAGCTGGTCCCACAAAAGCTCAGTAGGGTTAAGATCCATAACACTCTTTTCCAATTATCTGTTGTCCAACGTCTGTGTTTCTTTGCCCACTCTAACCTTTTCTTTTTGTTTTTCTGTTTCAAAAGTGGCTTTTTCTTTGCAATTCTTCCCATAAGGCCTGCACCCCTGAGTCTTCTCTTTACTGTTGTACATGAAACTGGTGTTGAGCGGGTAGAATTCAATGAAGCTGTCAGCTGAGGACATGTGAGGCGTCTATTTCTCAAACTAGAGACTCTGATGTACTTATCCTCTTGTTTAGTTGTACATCTGGCCTTCCACATCTCTTTCTGTCCTTGTTAGAGCCAGTTGTACTTTGTCTTTGAAGACTGTTGTGTACACCTTTGTATGAAACCTTCAAGCATTTTATAGTCTTCATTCCTCAAAATAATGATTAACTGACGAGTTTCTAAAAAAGCTGTTTTTGCCATTTTTGACCTAATATTGACCTTAAGACATGCCAGACTATTGCATACTGTGGCAACTCAAAAACAAACACAAAGACAATGTTAAGCTTCATTTAACAAACCAAATACCTTTCAACTGTGTTTGATATAATGGCAAGTGATTTTCTAGTACCGAATTAGCAATTTAGCATGATTACTCAAGGATAAGGTGTTGGAGTGATGGCTGCTGGAAATGGGGCCATAGTTATTTGACGAAGTAGCAATGTGGAAGTAAACTATAGCAAGTGTAACACATGAACAGGATGATATGACTATTGCCATTTGGGTGAGTATTGAAATTATGTAAGTTTTGCATATATTTAGACTCAAAAAGTGCCTGAGAAAATACATATTCTTAGCTTATTTGTAGCTTACGTGTATCTTATGTGTTATGTGTAGCTGAAAATATGTTTGACAGCCAGTTGCATCTCATGAAATTTCAGTGTTAAAGTAATGAAACCTGTTGTAGATTTGTCCTGATTTGTTGCATTATCACTTTGATGTATGAAAAATAAAACATCAAAATATAAATTTTTACACTATCTGGTTATTTTTTAGATCCATTTGTGATAGATATAAGTCCCAAAGGTGTAAGAGTATTTGGTGAAATTCCCATGCATTTAAGGGTTGAATAATTTACATAAGGAAAGGACCACATTTACTGCACATGTAAATAGCAATTAACTTAAACCCCAAAGTTTAGGCTATAAACTGCTTAAATAATCTGAATTCAGTGAGACTTATTAAATAGAAAGTGCTGTTTGAATGTTATAATCATACAGTACGGGTGCAGAAATTAATATGCGCCACCTATACCACACAAAATGTTTGAAATGTCTTACTGTAAACCACATTCACATTTCAGTACACAAAACAACCAGTTTGTTTTTGTCGACTAAAGTCCAAACAAGTGCTGGATATTTCACGTTGCTTTATCCGAATGTCAAGCTTTAGTCTTAGTGAGTCTAGAGAGATGGTGTCTCTTTCAAATACCTCTCTTAAAAGTCAGCTTTGTCCACAAGCTGATTTGACACCACTAGTTTAATCAGATAGCTGTGAAGGTTTTAAAAATGGCTCACCTGTTCTTTCCTTTTGATTTTTCTCCTTCTCTTACTTTCACTCTCTCTCTTCCTCTTTATAAAAATACTGTTCACCAGCCATAAATATTTTTTTAACAGCCAAAAACTGAGATTTTGACATTTTTTGTGACACAATAGTGGAGTGGTGAAAAACATTGACTAGATCCAAACTCTGGTTGCCCACAGTAGACTATTGTTCTATTACAGGAGCAATTGTAACAGTCTGACTTGTATTAAATTCAATAAAATTATGAAGTTTAAATCAGTGTAAATATTTCAATGGTACATACACTACATGGCCAAAAGTGTGTACATCCCCTTTTAATTAACAGGGGAGCAGTGTTATTTTAATTAACGAACACAAAATCTAACTAAAATAATTTTCGTTAACTAAAATAAAAATAAAAACGTCCTGGTTACTTTTGTAACCTCCGTTCCCTGATGGAGGGAGCGAGATGTTGTGTCGATGTAGTGACACTAGGGGTCACTCTTGGGAGCCCCAAACCCAAACTGAAAAAAGGCCAATGGGAATTGGCGAGTGGAATTTGCATGCGGACCCCGGACATACGGGTATAAAAGGAGCTAATATGCAACCACTCATTCAGGTTTTGTGCTGAGGAGCCGAGACAAGGTCCCGGCCATTTCAGCGGGTAGTTCAGTGTTGTGGCAAGAGGGACACAACGTCTCATTCCCTCCATCAGGGAACTTAGGTTACGAAAGTAACCAGGACGTTCCCTATCTGTCACTCACTTGACGTTGTGTTGATGTAGTGACACTAGGGGTCCCTATACAAAACGCCACAACTAGCTGAACTGTGTTATGTGGACTGGCGGTGCGAGACGGGCAGACCGCTGTGTGCCTTGTAGCCAGCGCACCAGGCCATCACGTAACCTCCCCCAATGCTCTAAGGACCGTTCAACGCTCATTTGGGAACAAGTCGAATGCCCAACAAATAGGGACAGGCTAGCCCAGCCGTGGCCTCTTTTCCTCTTTTTTTTCTCCCCAAAAAGAATGGAATTTGTTAACCGACTGGGGTTCTCGGACCTGGGGTTACCGTAGGGGCTGTAAAACCCCTTCTTCATCTCAGCCGGAGGGACAGGCTCTATCACACCCTTCCGTAGAAGGGTAGCGATCTCCGCATGCAAGGTAGCGGCATTCTCGCCCTTCACCGAGGTGAAGCGGACGCCGCTGAACCTGGGTGGGCGCCTGGCGAACTGAATCGCGTAGCCGAGTCGGACGGTCCGGGTCAGCCATCGCGACAGGTTGGAAAGCGCGAGCCACGCGTCCAAACTCCAGGCGAGGGGGACCAAGGGGACAATCACGTCAGATGTACCGGCGGGTGGGGCCTCGCGGCGGGGCGGAGCCTGAGGCACCACGTCGAGGGGGCTCGAACCCCATGGCCATGCTGAGTCCAGAGACATCGAACTCCACATCCAGCCCGACACACGCAGCTGCCCGGGCAAGCATGGCTTGAGCTCATCCACTTTGCGAGCGCCGAAACGAGATCGCGTACTCGCCCTGAGACGAGCCAGCGGTCTCATCCCAGCGGGGCAAATGAGCGTACTGGGGAATGGGAGGTCCGTGGGGAGTTACAGGTGGAGTGACTCCCATTGGGGTCCCCAAATCGCCCCAGTGCTAACCGACGCGGCCTCAAACCCGTAGTTAGAAGGACCGAGGTGGGGAGCCGCTGGGTTGGTCCTTCCATCTAATGAAGGAAAAACCACGACCGCAACGTTGCCATGGTCACGCTCTCGCAGTGAGAACATGACCTGTCCACGATCGCTGTCTCCACGTGGGCAGCGCCCAAGCAGGTAAGACCGCGATCGTGGCCATCGGAAGCGGAGAGGTAACGACCGCAACCAGGAAATACACACAAACTGAGAGGCATCTTTAAAAAGATGCTTTCCGTTAATGCCACTCTTTTAAGAAGGGAAAATATACTCTTTTAGTAGGAAGAATATACTCTTTTAGCTGCCTAACCCTAACTATACCCGTATGTCCGGGGGAGTGGCATGCAAATTCCACTCACCAATTCCCATTGGCCTTTTTTCAAAAAGCAGAGGTGTTTGGGTCTCCCAAGAGTGACCCCTAGTGTCACTATATCGACACAACATCGAGTGAGTGACAGATAGGGAACTGAAATTATTGGAAATAACTGAAACTAAACTAAAATGCTTTTTCATAACTCTAAAACTAACTAAAATAATTAAAAAAATGATCTCGAATTCATTTTAGTTTTAGTTTTTGACATAATATGTTGAATATGGGCAAAGTCGAACAATTTTGGAAATTTTTCTTTTCTTGACACTTTGAATTATGATCCAATGACACACAACCTAACAATATACCTTTGAAGAAAGCTTAGGATGTCTTCTACCTTAGTCAAAAGCAAAAATTAAGAAATATTCAATACTGGGAAGTAGAACTTTTGAAGACCCTCTTTTAAACAAATCCCAGATGTGTTTAAGCAGCAGGGCCTACTGGTACAGTGGGACAGAGAAAAAATTATTCTCTAGAAAATACAATATGGATCAAGCTTAAATGTATTTTGTCACTTTGCCCATATTTCCAACATTTACAATCCACATTAAACATGAAAATACCACTAGATAGAAGTAACACAAGACTGCCCAGAGAAATGTAATGTTAGACTTTTCAAATTACACCAGTAAACGCTCAGCTTTGGCAGCCATAAAAAAAAAAATAATAATACTAAAACTAAAATAAAAACTAACTAAACTCAAACTAAAACTAAAAAACACTGAGAAAACTAAAACTAAACCAGACGAAAAAAACAGACAAACTGTGAAAACTAACAAAACTATAATAACATTGCAGGGGAGGGCCTTTTTCTATTCTTTTTGGCCATATAGTTTATACACTTCTTATCCCAAAAGATGGCAGTTAGATTTGTAGTAGTTTATGAGTTATGAAGGAGAATGGAAAAATAGCACAATTACATCATATCTCTCCTACTATTTTTGGTATTTGTCCTCTAAACCAAATTCCTCTGTCAAAAAATACAAAGCAAAACATTCACCTGTGAATCGTATCTGCGTTTTTGCTTCTAGTGAACAATGAGTAGCTTACCGTCCAAATATTGATATTTCCGGTCTCGGCTGAGGACAAAGCTCTCTGTCTTTATTAGAATGTAAACAGTGATATCAAGCATTTACACAGGTATTGCATAGGAAAAAGCGAGTTAAAGTTGAAAACCCACTCTCAAGCTTTTTCAAATGCAAGGCTTGACATTTACTCCTCTGATATCATTCTTCCTTTGACGTGTGTGTATGTCTCATCATAGCCCCTGAAGATCTAAAAGATCTAAGGCTACAGCACCTGTTGGGACTGAGTATTGGCCTTTCTTGTAAAGTACTCTCTTGATCACTAGCAGGCAATGACTCAAAGCTTGAATGACAGGAACCTCTGTCATAGAACTAATGTCACAGAAGTAACTGCAGGGGGATAGCCCAGAACATCGTACGTAGTCCAGCACACTGGGAGGCCAGCCAGACACCTTCGGTATTGCCAAGTACTCAACAGCCTGTCTGTCAATTTTAGACAGGAGTTCAAGATGAGACCTCCGTCCTCTCTGTTTACGTTCAGCTAGCCTTTATATGAGAGCATTCACCTACTGTCTGCCATTAGGCTGAAGATCAATGCGCTGGCATCTTTTTAATTTCCTTCTCTGTTGTAGGCCACCTTAATTTTCTCATCCACCTTGCCAGGCCTCAACATCTAGTCATTACCTTATCAGCAAAACATGCTTGTTAAAGATTATCTATCTATCTATCTATCTATCTATCTATCTATCTATCTATCTATCTATCTATCTATCTATCTATCTATCTGTCTGTCTGTCTGTCTGTCTGTCTGTCTGTCTGTCTGTCTGTCTGTCTGTCTGTCTGTCAACTGTATCTGTCTGTCTGTCTGTCCTTAGTTACATTTCATTTGGAAGGAGGGTCTAGCACTTTTTTTTTTTTGCTTACACTTTACAATAAGGTCCAATTGTTAACATTAGTTAACAACATTAGTTAACATGAACTAAAAATGATCAATACTTTTACAGCATTTATTAATCTTGGTTAATGTTAATTTATAATAATGTTAACATATAGTGATACATTTTTAAAATCAAAACTTGTATATGTTAACATAGTTAACGCACTATGAACTAATATGAACTAACAATGAACAATTGTATTTTTATGAAACTAACATTAAAGGGGTCATGACATACTCTTTTTTTTTAAATAATTTTATTGTCTTCCCTGAGGTCCACTGATAATGTAAATAAATAAAAATAAAAAAATGTTTACATCATTTTCCAACCTGTCTCTGGCCCTCTGTCTGAAATGCTCTGTTTTGGCCTAAGCGCCAAATTCAGACTTCACTGTTATGATTGACTAAAATCGTAAATCCCCTAAAATACAACCATATTTCACACTCAGTCAGAATAGAATAAAATGAACCTACTCCTAAAAACTAAATATAAGGGTTTACACATAATGCACATCTAACACATTGAAATTGAATATAGAGTATTACACTGTTCATCTCAAGCACAACTGTTATCACTCAGCAACATAAACTATCAAACAGTCACGACATTTGAAATATTCATGAATTAAAATGTTTACTTTGTTTTTAACTGCCCCATCCTTCAATAACAGATCCTTTGCAAAGCTTGAATTGTATTATGACTAGTCACAAGCAATTCACGCTGATAAGAGCCGAAAAAACCCACACATACATAGTCCAAAGCACGGTGCACTAGGGAGCGGTTAGAGAGGGAGGAATGTAAAGTCACTGACTTGCTCTCCAGTGCGCGTTGCTGGCTGATGAGTTGCTTGTCCTCGGATGCCTGTCTTTCGTGCACGCTGAGAAGGTGTGGCACTCATGGTCCTAAGTGATGTGGTCAGGGGACGCACAAGCCTCCTCGCCTTGTTTCTGGAGAGACTCGCCTCAATTCCAGTGTTTGCAGCTGGACCAGGAAAACTGGCGTCTCCTTTTCAGTGTTGTAACTTGACACCCCGTCTTTCAAAAGTGGCACGAGATACATGACAAAGGTCAATGATATCTGTGCGGTGCATGTTTATATACAAAAATAGTTCAAAATAGTCCAGATGGGTCCCCTTTGGTGTTCAGGAATAGTTAGGCCACACTAGGCCTGTTTGTCCTGCTCTCTCTCTCTGTGTGTAGTACAAACACGAAGTGGGTGGGGCCAAGGTTTAGATTATGTAAAAAAGGCTGTAAAGAAGAAAGATGTTTTTTCACTGTAGTGGTGGTCATAAATTAATGGCCCCCTAGTGACGTAGGGAAGTTGCAGAAGTAGAGAACGAGGCGTTTTTGCAGCTTGGTTTTAATAAATGCTTTATTGCATTGGGGATTAAGTTTTGAGTTCTGAAATGTATAGTATGTTTTAGTAGTGTAATGACCTCTTATATGTCAAAAGATCAAGGAAAATTTTATTCCTCATGACATCACTCCTTTAACAAAGTTTATTAAACTCTGTAAAAAATATATTGTTCATTGTTAGTTCATGATACCTAATGCATTAACAAAGGGAACCTTATTGTAAAGTGTTACCCTTTTTTAACTATTAAATCATTGAGTTTTCTATTTTTGCCGAATGAGTCTGATGGTGGCTTGCTTGACTTTCAATCTCGTAATATTCTTCTCCCAATTTGACAAAAAAGCATAAAAATCATAAACATTTTGTTGCTTTTTTTGTCATAACACCCTTTCCTGAGGCATTCTCCAAATGCCTGTTTATAAATTAGTAGTAGTAAAAAGCAATACACCAACAAAATGATTTCCTGCCAAATAGCACGAGAATTTTTTAGGTTTTAATTTGATGAATTATACATCATCTCCCCTCACCCCCATTTATTCCCCCATCACTCCAGGTCTTTTGTGAACTGCTTAACACACGGTTTGCTAATACTGCCTTTTATAGCAATTAAATGCTGTTTCTGTGGTGCTGGAGTAATTGGCACACCAGGCTATCTGTGCCGGCCTGGTTCAAGTGTGTGTGTGGGTGTGTGTCTACGTAATGTATCATAACTAACTCTTCTCACACACGGGGGGTTTAAAGTGAGCTCTGGGGGTTAAAGGACTCCTGCAGGTGTTGAATCTCAGTCAATGTTTAGCATCTCTCTCCTCTCCTGTTTTCCCACTGTGTGACACAGCAGAATACCTCATTTTCTTAATCAGTATTTTTGTCTTGTTTTCCAGTACAAAGATGTATACAACCTTAAAGCAAGATATAATTACTTGAGAAGAAAAACTAGGTAAGAATATAATATATTTTGCTTTTTTTTTTCTCCTTACTACATTGCCAAATAGTTGTATATGCCAATGGGTTAAGAAAAAGAAGCCTACTTTAAAAAATATTCCCTGAAAACAAGTCATCTTATCCTGTGCAATATTACTTGATAAGAAAATGTATCTTGCTTTAAGAGTGTTTAGATATTTTAATTAGAAAACAAGACAAAAACACTGATTAAGAAAATGTTATTTTAAAGTGTAAAAACAAAGATGCATCTTTACATTTCATAATGGCTTTTGGGATAATCATTTGCCCAGCCAAAAAGCACAATTTTCCCTCAGCTATATGGGACCCCTCCAGGATTAAACCAAACAAAGACTGTGATAAAGACTCGTATTGACCTCTCTCTTTCTCCATTATCAGATATTCCAGCCCTGATCTCAGAGGTGTACTTGGAGGTGTACTGAATATCAAGTTTCACTTAGTCATTATCCCTTATGATCAAAAGATTAACTGAAACATTTCAAGAAACAGAGCTTAAATGATTCTAACTTGTTGCTGATTTGATTTAGCTTGGCCAAAAGTAGATCATGGACAACTGCAGAGGAAATTCAGCCTGCATTCATGTTCAGTGGACAACTGAATGCAGCCTGTAGGGAGAGCAGGGATAAATGTAACAATGCACTTACTTTAGCTGTACAACAAGATCACACTGGAAGTAGGCATGCTGCTTCTGAATGTTCCAATACTCTGACTTAGGCCCCATCACGCCAAGTTACTAACAAGCGCGATCCCCATCAGACATTTTTGCATCAGTTCAAATGGCTCAGTAGCGTAGGAGACCCGGGTTCTTGTCACTTGTTGAAACCAGGAAGTAATAGCGTTTGCATAATGAGTGACCTTTGTTATTCAGAGATTCTATTTTCCCTCTAAGACTGCATTTTTACTCCACTGACAGTTAGGTTTAGGGTTTGGAGGTAGATTTAACAAAATATGCATTCCTCCTCACTATATTACATTCTTTACAGCTAAAAACAACTTTTTTGTTAGGATGATGCTAATAAAGCCTTGCCTTGCCTAAAAAATGTCAGACGTCATCTTCTGCTGTTGTAGCCCATCCACCTCATGGTTCAGTGTGTTATGAGATGGTATTCTGCTCACTACAATTGTACAGTGGTTATCTGAGTTACCGTAGCCTTTCTGTCAGCTAGAACCATTCTGCCCATTTTCCGTTGACCTGTCTCATCAACAAGACGTTTCGGTCCGCAGAACTCCCGCTCACTGGATGCTTTTTGTTTTTGGCACCATTCTGAGTAAACTCTAGAGACTGTTATGCGTGAAAATCCCAGGAGATCAGCAATACTCAAACCAGCCTGTCTGACACCAACAATCATGCCATGGTCGAAATCACTGAGATCACATTTTTGGTATTATTGTCTTGTTTTCCAGTAAAAATCTCAACATTTAAAAAAAAAAGATCCATTTACCTGAGAAACAAAATGCCAAGAAATTAAGGATTGTTTTCAGAAAAATTAACCAAAAAAATTGGTTCACTTAAAAAAAAAAAAAAAAAAAAAAAATAATTTGCCAATGGTGTGAAAAAACAAAACAAAAAACAACTTTTGATCTTTTTTAATTAACCCTAATTAAGAAAATGCTTTTTTGCAATGTAGTATGCACACATAAAATCATCACATAAAAGCATTACAATTGTACAGCATTTGCATTATGAATGTTGTCAGCTGGCCTTCTTGCTAAAACCAGCTGAACACCAGCTTGGCCTGGCTGGGAGACCAGCTTAAACCAGCTATAACCAGTTTAAACCAGCTAAGACCAGTCAACAAGCTTAGACTGGTTTTAGCGTTTTATTTTTTTCAGCACGGACACGGAAAAGTGTTACAATTATTCCTGCTCTCCCTTACACAGTACAAACACAACGCTAGCTCTGAAAAATGTCACAGCATCTGATTTGTGAAGAATACTGGGATCATCCTAGTGTGTGCATCCCTCACTTTTATAATGTTAGAGACTCGGGGAATTTACTCATGTTATTTTGTAGAAACTGCCACAGGGTTGACGGACTGTCAGAATTTAGACAGATCTTCTTTATCTAATATTACAATCCATCTCTGTCTGTCCTCCGCTGTCTCACTCTCTAGATGTATCACGAGCGCTGACACTCCCATCACATTGGTAAATATTACTTTAATTGATACTAGGGTTGTTTTAGAATTAATGAGCTGGCACCTATGTGCTGATGTGTGGGGAAAGAACATCTCTCTTTAAATTGGTTTGCAGCCTTTATTGCTCTTCAGAAATCATATTAGCCAAACCAGTCTCATTTAAATCTTCCATTTTCTAATTAACCCTTAACGTCTGTTTCATGCTGCCCTGCAGGTGCACT
Source organism: Myxocyprinus asiaticus (assembly GCF_019703515.2). NCBI lineage: Eukaryota > Metazoa > Chordata > Actinopteri > Cypriniformes > Catostomidae > Myxocyprinus > Myxocyprinus asiaticus. The sequence continues at coordinate 14,902,415 of NC_059381.1, read as the reverse complement.
TTCTGCAGATTTTTAGATGAACAATCAGAGATTTGCCTGTTTCTGTTTTGACTGTCTTGCGGGTATTGTTTTATTGTTTTATTGACCTTTCAGCATTATTACAGGTTCCTAAAGACAGTTGTCATTAAAAACATTGAATTATTTTGCTGTTACAATGGGACATTAATACTAAGTAGACCTAAAATGTAAAATAGACTAAATAATAATTTAAAATCAACCAAAATTTAAAATTTGAATAAGCTAATTTAAGATCTAGTTACTAAGTAGACCTAAAATTTAAAATAGACTAAATAATTTAAAATCAACCAAAATTAAAAATTTGATTAAGCTAATTTAAGATCTAGTATCTCATATCACAGACTAAATTTAAAAACCACTGTCATTTAGGAGTCTGCACATATAGGGGATTGGTGATCTCCTGTATCTCTCAGTTCGACATCTTGGGATGGTCAATTTATTTGAATTCCTTGTCTGGTGACCTGTGAGCTCCTCCCTGGGGGGGTGGGGTGTAGCCAGTCACCGGTCTCACTCCAAGATCGAGGAGGCACTGTACTGCCACTGTGTGATCTACAGCATCAAAGGCCTAGGCAAAATCCGTTGTAATTAGTGTGCACACTGAGCCCAGAACATCACAAGCCTTGTACACAAAGTTCATCAAACTAACTTAATTGTGTGTTGTGGAACAGTTCTGTCAGCTGCCAAGCTGCATAGGATCTAGATTTGGCGTGATGTCATTCAGAATCCATTGTGCAGCAAACTGTTCACAAATTTTCAAGAGCTGAGCTGTTAATGAGATCGGCTTCAATTCGTCAATGTTTAGAGAGGAAGATTTTGGTATGGGGACAACAGTAGCCTCTTTCCATTGTCTAGGAATGACTCCTTTATCAATGAACTATTGATGATGTCACAAAGAGGGATACTGATATTACATGCAAACTACTTCAATATCCTTGGGGGAATCATGTCTGGGCCAGGGGATTTGTAACAATTAATGAAAGACAATATGTTATACACATCCCACACTGGAATAGTAGGCAGTGGGAGGGATGGTAAATAAGGAGGTAAAGCTGAAGGTTCAAAAGGTGGAAGTGACTGGGACACTTTGACAACCTTTGTGTTGATTGCATTAGCAATTGTCACAAAGTCCTGGGAATTAATTCCAGGGACAATAATTTGGTCTGCTTTTTCACAGTTTTGCACATCGATTTAATTCTGTTGTGCCAAGCTCTAGAATTCACTTTTTCCATGCCTTCAACTTTGGATTTGTAAATGTGTTTTTTAGCCTTATGTATTTCCTTTTGGACATTGTTTCTGTAGAACTTCACCAGGGCACTTGATTTTCTAGTCTTAAATGCTTTTTGTCTCTGGTGGATTAAGTGCTTGATCTTGGGGTGATTCATGGTTTGTCTGAAGGATAGATTTTTCAGTCTTCATAGGGAAATCAATTTTAGGCAGGATAGTATTGTAAAAGGTGTTGGCTTTTTCATTGGTGCTGGTTGCTTCATTCACCTCCTGCCATGGATGAGTGGTAATCCACCTGCCAAACTCGCTCAAGCCAGGCTCCCTTATAGGTCGTACTACCCATTTAGTGCACTGGAGAGGTCTTAATTTTGCTATAGGGCTCCAAAGGACACAGTTATGGTCACTTGAGCTAATGGGAGGGAGAATCTCTGGTTTCAAATACACTGACTTTATATTAGTGATAATCAAGTCAAGAATGGCTTCACCTCTGGTGTTGTTCTGAACCATTTGACAGAGTTTGTTATCTAGGCAGATGTCATGGACTCTGAGGTGGTTGATGTCTCCAAGAATTACAAGTCCAATGTCTGGGTATGAAGCAGGTCAGATGAGGCTATTAGATGTTCAGTGAGTTCATCTTGAGGCGGTGAATACACCACACACACAGCAATAGCAGATATGTGCCGTGGGAGTCCCAGGGGTCTCACTTTCACCCACAGACATTCTAGATGATCTGGAACACTGATACAGGTTAAGGGATATGATGGAACACAGTCTCTGATATACAGTGCAACACCTCCACCACGACAAGTGGTTCGGCATTTGGAAAACAAGGTGTAGCCATCAATACCCAATAATTCTTCAGACATGTGGGGAGTAAACCAATTTTCTGAAATTGCAGCCACTTCCACATGTTTTTTTTTTTTTTATCAAAACGGCCTGGAACTCATCTATCTTATTTACAAGAGATCTGGATTTCGACATCAAGAAAGTTGGTAACATAGTGTGGCTGAATGGTCTATTGTTCACTATCTTGACTTTAATTAGGTTTGATTGTGATTTGTCTTCATTCCTAAATCCAAACATTTGGGGTCTAGTGAACAGTTGGGGTCTAGTGAGGTTAAATCTTCTGCCTACAACAGTCTTAATCTTGTGGAAAATGTTCTTACCCATGCTACATCCTCTTTTCCTAGTTGGTATCCTAGTTGGTATCCATGCCACCCCTTCTTTGCTTAAGATCTTTCTCAGCCGAGGGCTTTGTGGAGAAGCATATTGTTTGAGCCTCTTGAGGAATTCCATAGAGTACTTTAAAAATATTCTGCCATTATTTAAAAAAAAAAAAAAAAAACTGCCCCAAACTGTTCCAGACCAGTTCATTAACGCCATACTTAAAAAACAAAATAACAAGTGGATGGCTGCTCCAAAAAATATTTTTATTGGATTCCAGAACCACTTCTTTATGCACAAACGCATGAGGCAGCCATCTTGGGCGCCAGGGAATTTACTGTGATTGATCAAAAAACAATTAAAGGAATATTCCAAGTTCAATACAAGTTAAGCTTAAAGCAACAGCATTTGTGGCCCAATGTTGATAACAAAAAAAATATATTTCAACTCATCCATCCTTTTCATCATAAACTGAGGTTAGAGTGAGGTGCTTAAAATGGACATAAATGGGGCCATTGGAAATGTGAAGCTTTTATAAATTTTTATAAAAGCACGTAGATTAATTCTTCAGTGTAAAACTTGTGTATATTTTGAGCTGTAAAGTTGTTTAAATTCTCATTTTATGGTCGTTTTTGGGTTTACACCGTTATGTCGTCATGCCAACAAAGTTGGACAAGTCAAAATAAATGTTTTTGTTATCGACATCATACCACAAATGCTGTCAATTGAGCTTAAATTGTATTGAACCCGGAATATTCCTTTGAACCCAGAGGCTGTGTATACCAAGAAAATAAATATTGAAATTTATGTAAAATCCAAGTATTACATGAACAGATCAGCGGTGTGTTTCCCATAGAACTACGTGGCTTACTGCTTAACCACCATAGTACAATGCATCGTTGGAGAAATTATGTAGCCAGTCACGACTCTTTCCCGAAATCGTAGTAATTATGTCGCATATCCATCATTCAAACCGTGTTGGTTCAACAATATAGAGCTGTCGTTAATGATGTTATGCAGGGGGTGGAGTAATAACTTCTGTGGATATCAAATTATAATAGCTCATTTACACATACTACAGAAAGCTGTTTAATGCGCAAAGCTGCTGAAGACATGAAAACAGCATGCACTATGTAAATGCGACAGATGATTGCGTGGCAGTAGTGGGGTTTCCTTTTACATCAGACTCTGGAGTTCCCTAGAGGCATTTGAGCACAACACACATGCGCACTCTTCATAAACCTATAAAAATACCACTTATGTGTTAACATGATAAAAAAAAAAAGCTGTGTTCTCGGACAGAAGTTGTGTGTCTTAAAGGAATAGTTCACCCAACAATGAAAATTTGCTGATAATTTACTCACCCTCAGGACATCCAAGATGTATATGAGTTTCTTTCTTCATCAAAACAGAATTTAAGACTTTTAGGATTTCATTTCAGGCCTTCTCCTTTAAGCAATGCAAGTGAATGTACTCCATTTTTGGTCCAAAATACATATTTAGGGTGCATCAAAGTAATCCACACAACTCCAGTCGACAAATAAAGGTCTTCTGAATGCAAACGATTAATTATTTTTAGAAACAAAACAATACTTATATACTTTTTAACTACAAATGTTTGCTTCTGTACATCTCTGTTACGTGCGCTCATGAGAGGGATGACGTAAGCTCGTTGGTAAGGTCACGCGTCACGTGGAGGAGGAGTCAGGAAGTGCGTCATTGTTTACAAGAGAAACGTGTGCCGTTCACAAACCAAAACAGTCCAAAACAATTTAAAAACAATATAAAATAAAACAATTAAATCATTTCCAAATAATAATAAAAAAAACCCCAATGTAAACAATGACGTGCTTCCTGACTCCTCCTCCACGTGACGCGTGACCTTACCAACGAGCTTACGTCATCCCTCTCATGAGCACGTTACAGAGATGTATGGAACTATTTGTCGACTGGAGTCGTGTGGATTATTTTGATGCACCCTAAATATGCATTTTGGACCATCAAAAAATGGCGGACATTCACTTGCGTTGTTTAGAGGAGGAGGCCTGAAATGAAATCCTAAAAGTCTTAAATTCTGTTTTGATGAAGAAAGAAACTCAGATACATCTTGGATGGCCTGAAGGTGAGTAAATTATCAGCAAATTTTCATTTTTGGGTGAACTATTCCTTTAAATCACTTTCTCTTAACAGCTTTTTATCTCTTAAATGGCTGCATTCACATTTACATGACATTTCAGAACGGCACTTTCAGCAAAACCCCAGAATGAAAGCCTCAGGGAAGTGAAATGATGTCCACACAGAAAACTAACAAATAACTATGCTTCAAACATCAGGTGGAAAGCTGTAGTTCCAACCACACAACTTTGTGATGCAATGTTTGTTGGAACTGCGGTTTCAGAAAACACCAAATCGTTGAACTGTGTTGGTAACGATGGAACTTGCATAGTTGGTTTATGATGCTTTTGGGAAACGCACCCTAAATTGCATACAAAGGCCTCACTGACACGTAAAACGATTTGGGATTTTTCCGATCTTTATTACATTCAACAGCAAAACACTTATGAGACTGCGATGTTGGTAATCACATTTTGGCCACTTTCAATAGTTTTAAATTCGACATGTATATGATAATTGCTCATATGACCTACACAGGGTTGGGAGGGTTACTTTTGAAATGTATTCCACTACAGATTACAGAATACATGCTGTAAAATGTAATTTGTAACGTATTCCGTTAGATTACTCAAGGTCAGTAATGTGTTCTAAATACTTTGGATTACTTCTTCAGCACTGGTAGATTTTTTTCAATTGTTTTGTCTATAAAAACTCTGCCAGTACAGTAAGACAAAATACACTTGTTAAAAATACATTCTCTGAAAAACCTAAATATCATATGCAGTGTTGTTTCTAAAACAAGATAAATCAAACTGATCATGTTTTAAGGATTTTTAGATATTTTTACAGGAAAACAATACAAAAATTATTATCAAGAATAAAATTTTTGCCATAATATCAAAGGTCTTACTAGAAAAAAAGAAATTATGATCTAACGTGAATTTTCTTCATAAAAAAATATGATCGTGCCTGGTAACATCTGCATGTAAAATGGCTAGAAATAGTGTTTCACCGCTGTTCAAATGCACTTTGGATCGCATCATTTATATGTATAAATGTTTTCCATCTGAAAGGACTAAATATTAAATGAATCAAATGACAATAAAATGCAAAGTAATCTCTTCGGTAATCAAAATACTTTTTGAATGTAACTGTATTCTAATTACCAATGATTTCATTTGTAACTGTAGTGGAATACAGTTACTTATATTTTGTATTTTAAATACGTAATCCTGTTACATGTATTCCGTTACTCCCCAACCCTGGACCTACATCTAAACACTCTTACTTTGGGTTTTGAGCCATTGTTACACAACAGATCAGAATGCAGTTACTTTTGCAGTTTTTAGTTACTTTTTAAATTTTAGATTTAGATTTAGTTATTAGCTGTATGGGCAGCCAAACAGTTAAAAAGAGAGAGAAAACCAATATTCATGTAAACCTACTTTACTTGCGCGATGTGCTTGACTTCATGCAATATGAACACAGTCTGTCTAAAGTGAATGTTAACAGATGGAACCAAAAGTGGTGTCAACATATCATATCTGTGCATTAGTCTTTGCAGTGTAAATACAGTCAAAGCAAGGCAGATCTTTACCTTTTTCGTTCCTTGACCCAAGATGTATCCCTGGAATTTGTTGTCCTCCTCAGCTTAGTGCTCAAGGTTTTTTGATGGTTAAGTGTTTTACTCTGAGAGCAGAATTTCTTTACAATGAGACAATTTAAGTCTTTTTCTGGGTTGAATGTTTTGCAGGACAGTTATAAAAGACCTCCTAGGACTCTGAATTCCATTATATATGTGTATGTGTAAACTTTTTAGTTTTCTAGTTTTTTTCCTGGGGGAAAAAAGTTTATTTTTTAGTTTAGTTTTTTTTTTTTTCTCGGGCTGTTCATTCAAACTATCGTCCATGCTTGTAGTCTTTCATGTTGGCAATTTTGTTGGCACCAATGGAGCTTCAATAGCACATAGGATGGGGTCCTGAATTGTATACATTGCAATGCTTGTCAATTTAATTATTTGGAGAAAAACATGTCTGTAGATGCTTTACACTACAGACAAATACAAACTGATAAAAAAGTAAAGCAAAGCGAAAAGATGTAGAAAAAGGAATAAAAGCAATCATCAGGGCCATTTCTAATTACATTTGGTTTAAGCCTTTGTGATAATATCATTTCCATTATTTTCTGCATTTGAATTGCACTGTAGCCTGTCATCAGCATCCTGTCTTTTGGCTGAATGTAGGTATTAGGACCAGTCTTTAGAATAACGCAGAACGTGCACAAGGACATGTTGTACCTTTTCTATACCCAATATTCAATGTGACCAATATTCATTCTAAGAATGTAGATTGTTAATAGTGCACTAAATATTACACCTAAAGAAATGTAAAGTACTTTTAACAAATTTGTTAAAAATGAAGGACATTTACAGGAGATGAAAACTCCAGTCATATCAGTGGCCTTAAAATGTGGCCTGTTTGGTTGGCAAAAATTTGGCAACCCAAATGTTAGCATTCCCATTTCATTGGCAGTTACTAGTGCAAATAACTTAAAACAAAACAAAAGAAAGTCACTAGGAGAACATTTACCATAATATAAATATTTGTGATTAAAATGTATCTTTAAAAAAGAGAGAATTTTCAGAAAACACGGCACTTACGGCACCCTTACTTACTTGAATTTGAGAAAGTTTTTCAAGCAATTTAATATCGTTCATTCAAATTAAGTAATTTTCATTCAGCCAACATAATTTAGTTAAATTAGTCAAATCAATATACTATAGTAGTTTTAACTCAACTTTATTAGGTTAGTCAAATTCAGTTTAATTTATGAAATTTTCGTATCTTGGTCCAACTTATTTTATTTTATTAATCATTAGTAGGCTATATACCAGGTAAGCAAGAGTAAGGACAGTGAAACGACTGCACTGTCAATTTGATAGCATCTGCTTGCACAGTTATGCAGCACTCAAATCCAACATCACTTGAATGTGAAAGTCATGAAAGAACGTGAAAGTCCATCTTCAGCCTAAGCACAAGCGCCAATCTTCTCCACAATGGTAGCCTCAAACCATTTGTTCACCCAATCTAGTCCCATGCAAAGCATGCTGTGAAATGGAAATCCCCTGCCCAGTTTAATCAATGCTACAAAAAGTATTCATGTAGTCCCTTTTAAAATGGATTAAGCTCAAATGGATATGTAAACTTAAATTTTACAAATGCAATTGGATAGAACACAATGAAATCAAGTTGTGACAAAATGTTCTAGAATTGTGTTGCTTTAGTTCATTTACTTAAGTAAACTGAACAAACTGCAAAAGTCCTTTTTTGTGTTCTTTTGAATGTCTGTCATTGGAGAAAGGTGCTTTTCGCTTGCATAATGGTGTAGTTACAGCATCTACCCAAAGCGGCTGGCTGGCCCAAGCTAAGTCAAACCAAGCTGAAACATAAGCAAAACATGCTTAATGCACCTTTAATTGTAATTTTTGATGGCTCTTTTGTGCACTTACTTTTATGGTACTTTTGAAATTTACATCAGGGTCAAGTTGAAGGATGGTGTCGCGTTTCTGGGGGCGAGGGCCAGCAACCCAGTGCAGTGGACAGTCAGTCAGGACGTACGGAGCGAGGGACACAGAGTGGTCACCCTGCACTGCCGCAGAAAGGAAGCCAACTTTGGAAAAAGGTCAGTGACTATTTGGTCCATCAATTCTCACTTTCTATTAACACTTCTTGACCCAGAATTTCAAAGATTATGATTGTAGCTTCTAGCAAAAAAACACTACAAACAAAAAGGTTTTTTTCTCACTTGCTTTTCAAAGCTCAGAATTTTGAGTTGCCTTTGTAAAATTTGTGTCCAAATGCACTGACAAATGCCGTGACTTGCCTTATGGCCTCTAGTCCTTATTCTCTGCCTAATGACTGTTCTTCTAAACTCTTATTCTACTTTCAAAAATAGGCCCTCTGGTAATGGCAGCATCTTTTTCTCTAAGTAAAAGGAATAGTTCACCCAAAAATAAAAATTCTGTCATACTTTACTTGCCCTCAAGTAAAGGACTTTCTTTTTTATGTGGAACACGAAAGGAGATGTTTTAATGAATATTCTGGCCCGTGTATTCAATACAATGGCAGTGGATATTGCCTCACCTTAAAGCTTGATAAAGGACACAAAAGTGTCATAATCGTAGTCTGCTTAATTCATGCATCATATTCCAAGTCTTCTGGAGGCATACAATAGATATTTGGTGAGAAACAACCCAAAAGTATTTTCTCCATTAAAATCTTCACGTCCTTTGCACATTTGTGAGCGCTATGAGGGAAGCTCGTTCACAGTGGCATGAATTGCATTACTTTTATGGGTCCTTTTTAAGCTTTAAAACAACTCCTTTCGTGTTATGCATTAGAAAGAAAGTCATATGGGTTTGGAATGACTTGTGGCAGAATTTTCATTTTTTGATTTATCATTCCTTAAAGGTTTTTACTCCTCTTCTATGCAAGACACTTAAAAAGTCTTGCTTTGCTTTTTGCCTTTCAAACTGCAAATATATCATTTTCAAACTTGTCAGTTTGCATAATGGCTTTGCAGTGGGGGGTGGCAAACAGTACTGACAGAGCCCTGAGCTTTCGAACCATCATTTTCAACTAAAAGAGGAAAAAAAATGATGAACATTAACAGAATTTTCTTTCCTTGCCTGTGGAGGTTTATATAAATCATATTCCAATAAAGTGCAGTAATTTGAATATGCTCTCTCATTGAAATTTCTATTGCACCTAATGTGTGTGGGTTTCGAAAAGATATCCTTGTTACTGTGACATGTTTTACCTAATTGTAATTTTTGTTCCGGGCAACCAGAAAAAATAAAATTTGTGGTTTTCAGGGGCTTTAAAGTTTTATGATCCCCTCATAAGGGAGCAGTAGTTTACAACTGCTTCAAAATTACTTACAGAAATCCTTCCAAAACACTTTTATCTAGAAAAAACTCCCACAAATTTTTTTTTATAAAACACATTTCTCTGCAGAAACAGACAGCATATCCTTGCACTACCTGCACCTTGTCCTAAGAGCTTATAGGTTAACAATCCCTGGATTTTAAGCCTGCCAGTAAAACCTTGAAATTGCACAAGGCCTCAGGATGTCATTTTTACTATATATGAGGTTTTCTAGGAGGGCAGGAGGATCAGAGGACTGATGGAAGTTCCTCATCTGTTCCTTTACTTTAGAGGTCAAGAGATTATGATGATATTTAAATTAGAGAGGTACTTGAAAATGGGCGAGCTCCAGCCCACAGGGGGCAGATTGCAAATGAGCTATTGTACTTCCTCTCTGATTTCTGAAGCTCTCCACTGTCTGACTAATGAACCTTTACACATTGTACCTTTTTTTACTCGAAGAAATGTAAATTTCTGCCTTTTAAGGGGCCATTCACATAATTTTACACAGTATACAGTATTAGAGACTGTTTTCAAAAGTCTCAGAGGAACAACTGAAAACGGATTAATGTGCACGGTGCCTTAGAAGGCAGCATAATGTCACTTTTGGAACAGCATTGGGAGCTTGCCTTTGATGCCTTAATATGTTTCCCAAGTAGGCAGCTCACTACGTTTTGTAACACAGTATACTGTATTTATTTAGTTGATCTTGAGTACATTAACCAGGCATTTTAGTTCCCTATCTGTCACTCACTCGACGTTGTGTCGATGTAGTGACACTAGGGGTCACTCTTGGGAGCCCCAAACACCTCTGCTTTTTTTTAAAAAAGGCTAATGGGAATTGGCGAGTGGAATTTGCATGCCACTCCCCCAGACATATGGGTATAAAAGGAGCTGGTATGCAACCATTCATTCAGATTTTCTCTTTGGAGCTGAGCGGTTCTATTCATTGAAGCTGAATTCATCTGTGAGTTCATTCACCTCATCTGCTGGATTTTACGTGCATTTAAAGTTTCTTAAACTTTAAAGTTTAAGAACTTTAAAGTTCTTAAAACTTTAAAGTTCTTTCCGTTTGTGTGTTATTCCTGGTTGCGGTCATTATCTCTCCGCTTCTGACAGCCACGATCGCTGTCTTACATGTCTGGGCGCTGCCCACGCGGAGACATCGTTCGTGGATGGGTCTTGTCCTCATTGTGAGAACATGACCATGGCAATGTTGCAGTCACGGCTTGCATTCGTAAGAAAGTCGGACGCAGAGGTTTCGACTGGGCTTTCTCCTTCGGGAATGGTCGCCCAGTCTCAGGCCGACGTGGAAATGATGGACATGCTTTCCCAGGCGGCCGCGAGCGTCGGGCTAGAGTGGAACCCTCCACTCTCCCCTGAACCCTCGCGGCTCAACGGTTGGTTCCTGGGCTCGGGGCGCTGCCCACGGCCATGCCCCGCCCCCGTTCCTTTCTTTCCGGAAGTGCATGAGGAGCTGACAAGATCTCACTACCCTCAATGGTGGAGTGGCCAGGGGGTATTTGGTGATCCCTCAGGTGGACAAGGCGCTCGTGGTGCACTTGTGTCCGCAGAGCGCCGCCACATGGCGCGGGCGCCAGAAGCTCCCGTCCAGGGCCTGTAGGTTTATGTAATCCCTGATGACTAGGGCCTATGGTGCCACTGGACAAGCCGCCTCCGCCCTGCACGCCATGGCTCTCCTGCAACTACACCAAGCCAAGGCGCTAAAAGAACTGCACGAGGGTAGTTCTGACCCGGGATTGATGCAGGAACTGCACTCGGTGACCGACCTCGCTCTCCGGGCAACGAAGGTCACAACGTGGTCTCTCGGGCAGGCGATGTCCACCCTGGTGGTCCAGGAGCGCCACCTTTGGCTCAACTTGGTCTCACAGCTGGCCGCTAATAACCCGAGGAAGGCTTCGAAGCACCCCTGAGACGGGCAACCCAGGGGCAAGGAGACATGCTTCTCTGGAGCTGGTGAGCAGACCACTCCATCCCCTGGTGGAGGGCCGGTAGGAGAATCCTTTTTTCATTTTGGCTTCAGACTCAAGTCCCTAGATGGGCATGGTGCCGCGGGACACATCGTGTGGCCATCATGCTGATCTGTCACCACCTCTTCAGTCTTTGGACCGACCTTGCATTTCTATGGGCAGGGGTTCCCCTAGAGCAGGTCTCCAGGTGCATCGTGGTTACAACAGATGCCTCCAAGATGGGCTGGGGCGTCATATGCAACGGGCATACAGCTGCTGGCTCCTGGACTGGCCTGTAGCTGCATTGGCACATCAACTGCCTAGAGTTGTTGGTAGTATTGCTCGCCCTGCGGAGGTTCCGGCCGTTGATCCAGGGCAAGCATGTGTTGGTCCAGACGGACAACACCGTGATGGTAGTGTACATCAACCGTCAAGGCAGTCTACGCTCCCGTTGCATGTCACAACTCGCCCGCCGTCTCCTCCTCTGGAGTCAGCAGCACCTCAAGTCGCTATGAGCCACTCACATCCCGGGTGACCTCAACACTGCAGCGGACGCGCTGTCAAGACAGGTTACCCTCAGGGGAGAGTGGAGACCCCCAGGTGGTCCAGCTGATTTGGAGTCGATTTGGTCAAGCACAGGTAGACCTGTTTGCTTCCCGGGAATCCTCCCACTGCCTGCTTTGGTACGCCCTGACCGAGGCACCCCTCGGTATAAATGCACTGGCACACAGCTGGCCCCATGGACTACGCAAATACGTGTTTCCCCCAGTGAGCCTACTTGCACAGACCCTGTAAAAGGTCAGGGAGGACGAGGAGCAGATCGTCCTAGTAGCACCCTACTGGCCCACCCAGATGTGGTTCTTGGATTTCACATTCCTCGTGACACGGGGTGTGGTCTCCGCAGTGTCTTCCCCTTGGGAAGGACACCCCCCAACGTAGACACTTATGGCTCCCAGTCGGTTAACAAATTCCACTCTTTTTGGGGAGAAAAAAGAGGAAAAGAGGCCTTGGCTGGGCTAGCCTGTCCCTATTGTTGGGCAGTCGACTTGTTCCTGAAGGACCATTCGACGCTCATAAGAGCATTGGGCGAGGTTACGTGATGGCCTGGTGTGCTGGCTACGAGACACACAGCGGTCTGCCCGTCTCGCACCGCCAGTTCACGTACCACAGTTCAGATAGTTGTGGCGTTTTGTATAGGGACCCCTAGTGTCACTACATCGACACAACGTCGAGTGAGTGACAGATAGGGAACATCATGGTTACTTTTGTAACCTTCGTTCCCTGATGGAGGGAACGAGACATTGTGTCCCTCTTGCCACAATGCTGAACTACCCGCTGAAATGGCCGGGACCTTGTCTCGGCTCCTCAGCACAAAACCTGAATGAGTGGTTGCATACCAGCTCCTTTTATACCCGTATGTCCGGGGGAGTGGCATGCAAATTCCACTCGCCAATTGTTATGGCATCAATGATCCTCTGCTTGGAGACAGCGCTTCCTTTCAGCTGTCCACCAAAGCAGACAAAGAGCTGCCCAGAGACTCCTGGGGCAGCACTTGCAGGTTCACCACCTGATCCCTAAAAGGGGTCGTGGGAACCTTGGGCACATAGCCCGGTTGGGGTCTCAGGATCACGTGAGAGTAGCCCAGACCGAACTCCAGGCACGTTTCACTGACAGAGAACGCTTGCAGGTCTCCTACTCTCTTGATGGAAGTGAGCGCAGTCAGGAGGGCAGTCTTTAAAGAGAGTGCCTTAAGCTCAGCTGACTGCAGGGGCTCAAAGGGGGCTCTCCATAGATCCTGAAGAACTACAGAGAGGTCCCATGAGGGAATGAGGTGCGGTCTGAAGGGATTCAACATCCTGGTGCCTCTCAGGAACCTGATGATCAGGTCGTGCTTCCCTAAAGACTTACCGTCCACTGTGTCATGGTGTGCTGCTATAGCGGCTACATACACCTTCAAGGTGGAGGGGGACAGCTGCCCTTCCAACCTCTCCTGCAGGAAGGAAGGCACCGATCCGACTGCGCATCTCTGGGGGTCTTAGCGTCGGGAAGAACTCCACTTAGCGAACAGACGCCACTTCAAGGCATACAGGCACCTCGTAGAGGGGGCCCTAGCCTGAGTGATCATGTTTACCACCGTGGGTGGTAGGCCACTTAAGTCTTCTGCATCCTGTCCAGGGGCCAGACATGGAGATTCCAGAGGTCTGGCCGTGGGTGCCAGATGGTGCCCCGTCCCTGAGAAAGAAGGTCCTTCCTCAGGGGAATTTGCGAGGAGCGTGAGGTCCGAGAACCACGTCTGGGTGGGCCAGTAGGGTGCTACCAGGACGACCTGCTCCTCATCCTCCCTGACCTTGCACAGGGTCTGTGCAAGTAGGCTCACTGGGGGAAACGCATATTTGCATAGTCCAAGGGGCCAGCTGTGTGCTAGCACGTCTATACTGAGAGGTGCCTCAGTCAGGGTGTACCAGAGCAGGCAGTAGGATTCTTGGGAAGCGAACAAGTCTACCTGTGCCTGCCCGAATCGACTCCAAATCAGCTGGACCACCTGAGGGTGGAGTCTCCACTCTCCCCTGAGGGTAACCTGCCATGACAGTGCGTCTGCTGCAGTGTTGAGGTCTTCCGGGATGTGAGTGGCTCGCAGTGACTTGAGGTGCTGCTGACTCCAGAGGAGGAGATGGCGGGTGAGTTGTGACATACAGCGGGAGCGTAAACCGCCTTGATGGTTGATATATGCTACCGTTGCCGTGTTGTCTGTCCGAACTAACACATGCTTGCCCTGGATCAACAGCCAAAACCTCCGCAGGGCGAGCAGAATTGCCAGCAACTCGAGGCAGTTGATGTGCCAATGTAGCCACGGGCCCGTACAGGAGCCAGTGGCTGCGTGCCCATTGCATACAGTGCCCCAGCCCATTTTGGAGGCATCTGTCATAACCACAACGTGCCTGGAGACCTGCTCTAGGGGAATGCCTGCCCGTAGAAATGTGAGGTAGGTCCAAGGGCTGAAGAGGCGGTGACAGACCGGTGTGATGGCCACGCGATGTGTCCTGCAGCGCCATGCCCATCTCAGGACTCAAGTCTGGAGCCAGTGCTGAAGCGGTCTCATATGCATCAACCCGAGTGGAGTGGCCACCGATGAGGATGCCATATGCCCCAGGAGCCTCTGAAACAGTTTCAGTGGAACCCCTGTCTTCTTTCTGAACGCCTTCAAACAGGTCAGCACTGGCTGTGCACGCTCGTTCGTGAGGCGCGTCGTCATTGAGACTGAGTCCAACTCCAAGCCGAGAAAAGAGATGCTCTGAACTGGGAGAAGCTTGCTCTTTCCCCAGTTGACCTGAAGCCCTAGTCGGCTGAGGTGCGAGAGCACCAGGTCCTTGTGTGCACACAACACATCCCGAGAGTGAGCTAGGATTAGCCAATCGTCGAGATAGTTGAGGATGCGAATGCCCACTTCCCTTAACAGGGCAAGGGCTGCCTCTGTGACCTTCGTGAAGATGCGAGGGGACAAGGACAGGCCAAAAGGGAGGACCTTGTACTGATACGCCCGACCCTCGAATGCAAACCGCAGGAAGGATCTGTGTCGAGGTAGAATCGAGACGTGGAAGTACGCATCCTTCAGGTCTATCGCCGCTAACCAATCTTAATTCTGGACTCTCGCTAGAATGCGTTTTTGCATCAGCATCTTGAATGGGAGTCTGTGTAAAGCCCGGTTCAGTACTCGCAGGTCCAAGATTGGCCGCAACCCACTGCCTTCCTTCGGTACAATGAAGCAGGGGCTGTAAAACCCATTATTCATCTCGGCCGAAGAGACAGGCTCTATCGCATCCTTCTGTAGGAGGGTAGCAATCTCTGTGTGCAAGGTAGCAGCGTTCTTGCCCTTCACCGAGGTTAAGTGGACGCCGCTGAACTTGGGCAGATGCCTGGCGAACTGAATCGCATAGCCAAGTCGGACGGTCCGGACCAGCCATTGCGACGGGTTGTAATGCACAAGCCACGTGTCCAAGCTCCGGGCGAGGGGGACCAAGGGGACAATCTCATCGGATGTACCGACGGATGGGGCCTTGCGGCAGGGCAGAGCCTGAGGTGCCACGCCGTGTTATGGCCATGCTGAGTTCAGGGACATCGAAGCACTTACCTGGCTCCTTGCGACCACCCCCAGAACAGCCTGGGATGGGGGAGGAAGAGGCTTGTCCTCGTGACCCGTGGAGACTGTCACATCGGGGGCGGATTTGTGCCACAGCTGGGCGCAGGGGCGGGGAGACAGCCGCTGGAGCGCCAAACCTGCCAAAATGGAATGGTGGACAGTGGTCGTGACGACGGCCGTGCACACCGGGTATGTGAACCAGGGAACTAGGAAACCGCTCTTTTGCTGAACTCTTGTGTACCGCAGCCACTTGGGCATGCGGCGAAATTAAATGAAAAGGCAACAAAAGATTCTCATCCCGGCCCTCCACCGGGGGATGGAGTGGTCTGATTACCAGCTCCAAGCTGCGGGTTTCATCATTCCTGGGTCACCTGTCTCAGGGGCGCTTTGAAGCCTTTCGTGGGTTCTTGGTTGCTTGCCGTGAGACGGGTGGCGTCTGCTTCCTGCGGTGAGCTCCTCGTGCACTTCCTGGAAGAAAGGAACTGGGGTAGGGTGTGGCTGTGCCCGGGAAAGCATGTCCATCATCTTCCGCGTCTGACTGGACGAGCCTGCTCTCCGATGCTGCGCTCGAGAGCTCATCACCTTCGCGGGCTCCGAACAAGAGGTCGAACTCGCCATGAGATGAGCCGGCGGACTCATCCGGAAGCCCGATCAGGGCAGACGAGCGTGCTGGGGAATGGGAGGTCTGCTGGGGGATACCCGGCGGAGGTTGTCCCATTGGGGTCCCCAAATCGCCCCCAGTGCTAGCCGCGCTGGCCTCATACCCATAGGTATTTGGTACTTTCTTACGAAGGCAAGACGCGACTGCAACGTTGCCATGGTCATGTTCTTGCAATGAGTACATGATCCATCCAAGAACGCTGTCTCTGCGTGGGTAGCGCCCAGACACGAAAGATAGCGATTGTGACCATCAGAAGGCGAGAGATAATGACCGCAACCAGGAATAACACACAAATGGAAAGGCATCTTTAAAAAGTCACGTCTTTAAAAAGATGTTCTGTGTGTGCCACTCTTTTAGAGAAATATACTCTTTTATTTCTGCCGAAGCACCCAGGGGCGTTCTCTGCAGTGCACCAGTGCAGAGGAGGGAGAAGCCGCTGAAATGCGCCGTCAGATCAGTTCGGGGGAGTGGTATGCATATACCACTCGCCCATTTTCATTGGCCTTTTATCAAAGACCAGAGGTGTTTCGGGCTCGACGTCGAGTGAGTGACAGATAGGGAACCAAGGTTACAGTGAGACACAATGGAAGTGAATGGTGACAATTTTTGGAGGACATAAAGGCAGAAATGTGAAGCAAATAATTTTATAAAAGCACTTACATTAACATATTAACATACATATTCCTTTAAAAATTTAATTAGATTTGAAAGTTGTTGTTATGGTTTAGTCATAACCTTAATTGGTCACAATGTAGCTGATAAATGAAGCAGAGGCAAACCAGTATTTGTATTGGGCTGTATAATTAAAGCACTGTATAGGATAAATGGTCAAATTATCCAATTCTTATTACAACACTCTTGCAGTGCAGGGTATGTCAAACTAGCAGAGAATCTGATGACTCATATGAGAGCAATTATGTTGGAGCATCTCACAGATAAAGATGTGAAGTTGTAGTCATATGTGGCTGCAAATGATTAAAAAGAGAGAAAAATAAATAAATTGTGTCTTCTACAGGGAATGTCACAAGTCATCAAGACTTCTCTGCCAGAAAAGCAATATTGCGCTGCTTGAAAGTGTACATTGTAGAATCAAAACGTAAAACCGACAGATCTCAGCTTTTATGGTGCGCTGCACTCCATGTATTTCTGTTTACTTTAAAATGTGCCCACCCTCCTCATCCTCTCTCTGTCTGCACACATTCTGTCTCTCTCATTCAGTATGACTGCGGTGGATTTTTTTTTTTTCTTTTACATATTCCTCTCAAACGGTGTGTGAAATGAGAGGATCAGTTACTCCTGGAAGAAGCAGATGTGCTTCCAATAAATCCCTCATGCGGAATCCATGAATCCACAGCCTTGCCCCGTTTACACTACAAACAATAATTTCCTTAGTCTCTATTTTTTCCCCAGTCTTGTTTTCTAGTAAAAATACCTAAATATCCATAAGACTGAAGTGTGAAATTTCTGTACCACTAGTGTCAAACGGAATTGGAAAAATAATGATTGTTTTCAAACAGGTTTCCTGAACACTTCACACATTATCCATTGGTCGGCCAAACACATAATGACACCCCAAACCAAAAGGCATTGGTTGAACCAGTGATACTTTGTCAGGCTGGTCAGGATACTCAAACGAACAGAGCAATGCTTTGCTAGTGCCACAGAGTCATACTGCCCCAAAAAAGCCAAAACGTTGTCAAAAAAGTCAAAAAGTTTTTTGATTGTCCAGCCAAATGAGAAATTCTTCTAAAAATCTTAATTTGTGTTCTGCAGAAGAAAGAAATTCATACATATCTGGGATGGCATGAGGGTGAGTAAATGATGAGAGCATTTTCATTTTTGGGTGAACTATTCCTTTAACCAAAAAGTGCTTGCAGTTTTTGGTTTTACCTCACTTTAGCTGTTCACTTTGATGGCTCATGTTACCTTGGGTAAAGAGGCTGTAATTGGGACTTGAGTGCTGTGTCTGGCCATGTTACTTGCTGTTTTGTGCTGGTATTGATTTAGCTGTGGGAACGGCACTTGTGGAGGTGCTTGAAGCGGCGCAGCAAGGCATCTAATCATGGGGTTGGGACTCTGCTCAATGGGGTAGGCTATATTCCCTCATACTGTCAATTGCGCAGAGCCAGGATGATTCCTGGCTTAAAAACGAACATGATACTCTTTCATCAAGTTATTTATTCTGTTCATTGGAGCTCCGCAGCAGGGATTAGACTGAGCCATCTCGTCTTTTGCTTTGAGTTTGTCCTTTCTTCTCTCAGACTGCCACTGGATCGATGGAGAGGTGGGATTTCTGGTGAACAGACTGCCCCCCTCCCTCCCCATCTCTTTCTCGGATGCACTACTCTCCCATCAAAGCATGTTTGATATGTCAGGTCTGCTCTGGTGTCTGTTTCTGCTAAAACATTTTAATGGTCTCTACCTTGTTTTTATTGCTGAAGTAAATATCCCGCTTTCCTTCTCCCCTCCCCACAAATGCAATTGATTGCTTATGCACTTCACTCACCGAGAAGATGTTCAACACCTTAAAGCCATCAGACTAAGTTTGACTTGAATGCAAACTACACCCTTTCCCCAAAGGTGTTGGATTTAAATTCAACACATGCTTGTCAGCATCCATCTGTCAGGGATCGCCAGCCTGCCTGTGTATTGATAAGAAATCTTGAACTCTGTGAATTCATTATGAGGGACAGAGAAATGAAAACATTCACAAAACAAACATGCACATCCATCAGCCATTCGCAATGGCGAGTATATTTCAATGAAAGAATCACAGGCGAATACATTAAACAGCTGCGCCACCTTTGCATGCAGTATTTCAAAGCAAAAACCTGCGTCTTATTCACGCATCACTCACAATCCAGTTTGACCAGGTGCTAAATGCACTGAAATAACACTGCATTGTGGCCTTGATTTAAAAAAGGTTTGCGTGTATAGAAACATGTGCAAACTTGATATTAAGCTAAAACAAAAGGTCAGAGCTGATCTACTAGTGTAGTCTTTTAAAGATTGCGTCTTTTAGATGTGCAAAATAGCACGTCTTGGCAATTTTTGCGTGTTTCCCCAAAATGAATATGCAATTTACAGGCGTGCTTTCAAATGTGCAAAATAAAGGGTGGTTTATATGCAAATGAATCAAATTACACCGCTAAGTGATTTATTAAACCTGAAAGTCATTTCAGAATCAGAAACTATGAGAGCAAATTAATACGAATGAAAGGAAGGCATTAATCTGATTTGCACTGTGCATCATGCTGTCATTGTGAAAAAAGGAGACTTTGATAACAGATAATACATAGAACACCCTTTATTGACACACATTAATGTGAAATTCACTTTGAAACTATGAGAGCAAATTATATATATATATATATATATATATATATATATATATATATACAGGTGCATCTCAATAAATTAGAATGTCGTGGAAAAGTTCATTTATTTCAGTAATTCAACTCAAATTGTGAAACTCGTGTATTAAATAAATTCAATGCACACAGACTGAAGTAGTTTAAGTCTTTGGTTCTTTTAATTGTGATGATTTTGGCTCACATTTAACAAAAACCCACCAATTCACTATCTCAAAAAATTAGAATACATCATAAGACCAATAAGAAAAACATTTTTAGTGAATTGTTGGCCTTCTGGAAAGTATGTTCATTTACTGTATATGTACTCAATACTTGGTAGGGGCTCCTTTTGCTTTAATTACTGCCTCAATTTGGCGTGGCATGGAGGTGATCAGTTTGTGGCACTGCTGAGGTGGTATGGAAGCCCAGGTTTCTTTGACAGTGGCCTTCAGCTCATCTGCATTTTTTGGTCTCTTGTTTCTCATTTTCCTCTTGACAATACCCCATAGATTCTCTATGGGGTTCAGGTCTGGTGAGTTTGCTGGCCAGTCAAGCACACCAACACCATGGTCATTTAACCAACTTTTGGTGCTTTTGGCAGTGTGGGCAGGTGCCAAATCCTGCTGGAAAATGAAATCAGCATCTTTAAAAAGCTGGTCAGCAGAAGGAAGCATGAAGTGCTCCAAAATTTCTTGGTAAACGGGTGCAGTGACTTTGGTTTTCAAAAAACACAATGGACCAACACCAGCAGATGACATTGCACCCCAAATCATCACAGACTGTGGAAACTTAACACTGGACTTCAAGCAACTTGGGCTATGAGCTTCTCCACCCTTCCTCCAGACTCTAGGACCTTGGTTTCCAAATGAAATACAAAACTTGCTCTCATCTGAAAAGAGGACTTTGGAACACTGGGCAACAGTCCAGTTCTTCTTCTCCTTAGCCCAGGTAAGACGCCTCTGACGTTGTCTGTAGTTCAGGAGTGGCTTAACAAGAGGAATACTGTAGCCAAATTCCTTGACATGTCTGTGTGTGGTGGCTCTTGATGCCTTGACCCCAGCCTCAGTCCATTCCTTGTGAAGTTCACCCAAATTCTTGAATCGATTTTGCTGGACAATCATAAGGCTGCGGTTCTCTCGGTTGGTTGTGCATCTTTTTCTTCCACACCTTTTCCTTCCACTCAACTTTCTGTTAACATGCTTGGATACAGCACTCTGTGAACAGCCAGCTTCTTTGGCAATGAATGTTTGTGGCTTACCCTCCTTGTGAAGGGTGTCAATGATTGTCTTCTGGACAACTGTCAGATCAGCAGTCTTCCCCATGATTGTGTAGCCTAGTGAACCAAACTGAGAGACCATTTTGAAGGCTCAGGAAAACTTTGCAGGTGTTTTGAGTTGATTAGCTGATTGGCATGTCAAAATATTCTAATTTATTGAGATAGTGAATTGGTGGGTTTTTGTTAAATGTGAGCCAAAATCATCACAATTAAAAGAACCAAAGACTTAAACTACTTCAGTCTGTGTGCACTGAATTTATTTAATACACAAGTTTCACAATTTGAGTTGAATTACTGAAATAAATGAACTTTTCCATGACATTCTAATTTATTGAGATGCACCTGTATATATTCACTGGAAGCCAAAAGTTTGGAACAATGTGCTGTTTCGGAAGGAAATTGGTACTTTAATTCACCAAAGTGGTATTCAACTGATCACAAAGTGTAGTCAGGACATTACTGATGTAAAAACAGCACCATTACTATTTGAAAAAAGTCATTTTTGATCAAATCTAGACAGGCCCCATTTCTAGCAGCCATCACTCCAACACCTTATCTTTGAGTAATCATGCTAAATTGCTAATTTGGTACTAGAAAATCACTTGCCATTATATCAAAGTTGAAAGCTATATGGTTTTTTAAATGAAATAAATTAAATGAAGCTTAACATTGTCTTTGTGTTTGTTTTTGAGTTGCCACAGTATGCAATAGACTGGCATGTCTTAAGGTCAATATTAGGTCAAAAAGGGCAAAAAAGAAACAGCTTTCTCTAGGAATGAAGGCTATACAATGCTTGAAATTGCCAAAAAAAACGGAAGATTTCATGCAAAGGTGTACACTACAGTCTTCAAAGACAAAGGACAACTGGCTCTAACAAGGACAGAAAGAGATGTGGAAGGCCAGATGTACAACTAAACAAGAGGACAAGTACATCAGAGTTTCTAGTTTTAAATAGACACCTCACATGTCCTCAGCTGACAGCTTCATTGAATTCTACCCGGTCAACACCAGTTTCATGTACAAAAGTAAAGAGAAGACTCAGGGGTGCAGGCCTGAAGAATTGCAAAGAAATAGCCACTTTTGAAACAGAAAAACAAAAAGAAAAGGTTAGAGTGGGCAAAGAAACACAGACATTGGACAACAGATAATTGGAAAAGAGTGTTATGGATCTTAACCCCATTGAGCTTTTGTGGGATCAGCTAGACTGTAAGGTGTGTGAGAAGTGCTCGACAAGACAGCCACATCTATGGCAAGTGCTACAGGAAGCGTGGGGTGAAATGTCACCTGAGTATCTGGACAAACTGACAGCTAGAATGCCAAGGATCTGCAAAGCTGTCATTGCTGCACGTGAAGGATTTTTTGATGAGAACTCTTTGAAGTAGTTTAAGAAGTTCTGAACATTTTTTTTTCAAATTGTAATCATAATTTTTCATGTTATTAATGTCCTGAATATAAATTGTGATCAGTTGAATCCCACTTTGGTGAATAAAAGTACCAAATTCTTTCCATAAGAGCAAAATCTGCACATTATTCCAAACTTTTGGCCGTCAGTGTGTGTGTATGTATGTATATTATAGGGTTGGGGAGTAACGGAATGCATGTAACTTACTTTTTTATGTATTTCAAATACAAAATATAAGTAACTGTATTCCACTACAGTTACAATTTAAATCATTGGTAATTAGAATACAGTTACAATCAAAAAGTGTTTTGATTACTGAAGAGATTACTTTGCATTTTATTGTCATTTGATTCATTTAATATTTAGTCCTTTCAGATGGAAAACATTTATACATATAAATGATGCGATCCAAAGTGCATTTGAACAGAGGTGAGACACTTTCTTATGATGTGTTACATTCATATGAGCAGACAGATAAGTTTGAAGTAAGTTAGGAGCAGATGAAATAGAAATAAACCTTGTGTAAATTGTCAGCTTTATGCTAAGCTAAAATGCTATTTCTAGCCATTTTACATGCACATATTACCAGGCACGATCATATTTTTTTATTAAGAAAATTCACGTTGGATCATAATTTATTTTTTTCTAGTAAGACCTTTGATATTAGGGCAAAAATCTTATTCTTGATAATCATTTTTGTATTGTTTTCCTGTAAAAATATCTAAAAATCCTTAAAACAATATCAGTTTGATTTATCTTGTTTTAGAAACAACACTGCATAAGATATTTAGGTTTTTCAGAGAATGTATTTTTAACATGTGTATTTTGTCTTACTGTACTGGCAGAGTTTTTATAGTCAAAACAAGTGAAAAAAATCTACCAGTGCTGAAGAAGTAATCCAAAGTATTTAGAATACGTTACTGACCTTGAGTAATCTAATGAAATACATTACAAATTACATTTTTCAGCATGTATTCTGTAATCTGTAGTGGAATACATTTAAAAAGTAACCCTCCCAACCCTGTATATATATATATATATATATATATATATATATATATATATATATATATATACACGATCAGCCACAACATTAAAACCACCTGCCTAATATTGTGTAGGTCCCCCTCATGCCGCCAAAACAGCGCCAACCCGCATCTAAGAATAGCATTCTTCTTACCACAATTGTACAGAGCGGTTATCTGAGTTGCTGTAGACTTTGTCAGTTTAAACCAGTCTGGCCATTGTCTGCTGACCTCTCTTATCAACAAGGCATTTCCGTCCGCAGAACTGCTGCTCACTGGATGTTTTTTATTTTTGGCACCATTCTGAGTAAATTCTTGAGACTGTTGTGTGTGAAACTCCCAGGAGATCAGCAGTTACAGAAATACTCAAACCAGCCCATCTGGCACCAAATCACTGAGATACAAAAATTTCACCATTCTGATGGTTGATGTGAACATTAGCTGAAGCTCCTGACTCGGATCTGCATGATTTTATGCACTGCACTGCTGCCACATGATTGGCTGATTAGATAATTGAATGGATTATTGTTGGTGCCAGACGGGCTGGTTTGAGTATTTCTGTAACTGCTGATCTCCTGGGAATTTCACGCACAACAGTCTCTAGAGTTTACTCAGAATAGTGCCAAAACAAAAAACTAAAAAACATCCAGTGAGCGGCAGTTCTGCAGACGGAAATGCCTTGTTGATGAGAGAGGTCAGCAGAGAATGGCCAGTCTGGTTCGAACTGACAAAGTCTACGGTAACTCAGATAACCGCTCTGTACAATTGTGGTGAGAAGAATAGCATCTCTGAATGCTATTCTGAGATGCTAGTTGGCGCTGTTTTGGTGGCATGAGGGGGACCTACACAATATTAGGCAGGTTTTTTTTTAATGTTGTGGCTGATCGGTGTATATATACTGTATATATATAATATATTAATTATTATTTAATTTATATACATATAAATATAATAATAATTTGTATTTCTTCTTAACTTCTTAATCTGTATTTTTGTGTTATTTTACAGTAATAATATCTATGCATAAAGATAAAAAGATACATTTACTTTTTTGTGTAAGATAATAAGAAAATATTTGTTGTTTAAAGAATATTTCTTAAATTGTTATTTTTCTTTTTTAAAGCATAAACCTGACTGCATTTTGTCAGATTTATGCTTTAAAAAAAATCACAGATGGGGTAAGAAAACAAGTCTTAATATCTAATGCAATTTTATTTCAAATAAATGAATTTTGTTTTAAGGATGTTTAGATATTTTTTTTCCTGGAAAACAGTTAAAGACAAAATACTGCTTAAGAAAAAAAAATTTGGTTGTGCTATCGGCAGGCACGATTCATTCTTATTGAATTTCCCTGTCTGACTTCATACAAAACCAATCACACTAAACTGTTTCTGAGGCTGTGCTGTGATTTCTAAAGCAGTCAGAGCTCTACTGAACACCCTTCCCTCTTCTCTGGTTAATTTCATTAAAGCAGTGTGTCTGGACCACATAATCGGGCTGCTGATTCAGAGTCGACCCTGATGTGACCCCGCCTCTTACCCTCTGCCTCTCTACCTCATTAATGTGCCAAGGAATCATTTGCAGTTTCTCTCTCCAAATACACACACACACACACACACGCGCACACACATACTTATGTCGCTGCCTCTGTGTCAAAAGGATCACCCCACAGGTCAGCGCACTATTGAGCTCTGTTAGTATCTGCTCGTAACAAACTCACTTATTGTGCTGTCAGAAAATCCCAGCCATATAAAGGGCAACAAGGACAAGTATAAAGTGTCTCTGATACTCCTACAATGTACTACGTGCTTTTCGTTATTGTTACTGGCCAGACACAGAAAAGGTTTAGTGCTTAGATTTCTTAGTTCACTGCAGTAGTTACAAGCCTCCGTTGTACTATTTGTCATCCCTGGGGCACAGACATGTGTTTTTATGGTTTCTGGCAGTTGTAGTCTTAGGGGGAATGTCTAGTTCTTACAGACAACTCTGAACATTTTGTCAGCATAGTACACTTATCTGTGTTACAGTACCTAATATGTGAGAAACATGAGTTTTAAAGGAATATAATTAGGGGTGGCGATATATCCAAAGCTCACAGTATGAGTAATTTGAGTAAATAGGTAATTATATATTACAGTAATGGTTTAATCAGATTATAATTATATATGTTTGACATTCAGTGGAACATGGGTTTATATATTATATTACCATGTGGAAAAGCCTATTTTTTGAATAATCCAGTAAATTAAATACTTTGCACACATATGAAAGGTATCTAATTTCTTTTTCTTTAAATTTATTTATTTTATTTTGTTTTTTTGGAACATGTCTGACATAAAAGCAACACTGCAAAAAATACATTTCTTACTGAGTAGTTTTGTCTTGTTTTCCAGTAAAAATATTTAAACATTCTTAATGTGATAGTTCACTCAAAAATAAAAATTCTCTCATCATTAACTTATCATCCCAGATGTGTATGGCATTCTTTCTTCTGCAGAACACAATAGAAGATTTTCATAAGAATATCTCAGCTCTGTTCTGTAGGTTCTTTCAATACAACTGAATGGTGACCAGACCTTTGACGCTCCTAAAAATGCCATAAAGGCAACATAAAATTAATCAATGCGAAAAAATAAAACTTTATTCCAAAGGTAAACAAGTTTATTTTTCTTCCTATATATATATATATATAAATAAATAAATAAATAAAAATTAAGCATAAACCCCAATACATTTTGTTAGAATTCTCTGAAAACAAGACTTAATATCTTATGTTATTCTGTTCTCCAGTAATTTTTTCTTGTTTTAAGAATGTTTAGATATTTTACTGTAAAATAAAACAAAAATACTCCATAAGGAAAAGATTTTTTGCAGTGCATGAAATTATTTGGGAAAGGACGAGAGGAAATCTAAGACACTGGCAAGATTTGAACCTGCATCTTCTGCATGAGCACCACAGATCAACATATCTGGAGTATGTGCACTAACCAATAGGCTATGGCTCTGACTCAGAATAAATCTTTGTTTTCCACATTTGCCAGCTGTTTTTGTTTTACTGTGATGTAAAATTCCTTTATTAGGACAAGACCCTCACTGTTGACATTGAATTCCTACAGCATCAAGTCCTAGAAATACGTCTGAAGTTGAATGCCCTTTAAGAACAGATGGTCTTATTTCTCACTCCCATTGGGGTATCTTTTTGTATGTCTAGTTGGTGTTGGTGAAATGAAGTGCTGCAGGATGGTTCGGATTAAATTGCCACCCTGGATTTGTACTAGGGCTGTGTTGATACAATCAAATATAGATATATCGCGATACTTTTTCTCACAATATTGTATCAATACTTAGATCCATTGTGACAGACAGGTCTCTTGCTCATCGTAAAGGAGGAAGCGGGAACTCCGTGGCGATTTTAGGGGGTGGCCTGTGGTGGCCTGGGCCACCCCTGAAATCTCATTGGCCACCCTGTGGCCACCCCAGAACTGATTGGTAGTTCATCATGTTCATCAACACAAGAACGAAGAACCAATAGGAACACCTGTCAATCAAAGATGACATCTCAGGTCATTTGTTGATTTAGAGCCACACTGACCCAGGGTCAGTTTTATTTTTCTGACCATTATAGTAGTGGTGGGACTGAAGCTGTGTGAGCTGATCTTTAATCAGTGGGGGGAGGGGCAGGCCGCGGGTGGCCAGGCAGGTGCCGCAGGTCGAGGGCGCAGCGGGCGCCAGGTCTGGAGTATAATGGTCGGTCAGAAGCACGAAGCTGACATGGGCTAGCGTCTACCTCCAACTTCCAGTGGGTTGACGACGTCGATTTGTGGTCAAAAAGAAAGCTGTTATTTGAGAGGTATGTTCATCTAATCTAACGTTTAATTTATCCCGAATTTCCATGTGAATGTGAAAACATTTTTTCATTGTTAGAGTAGCTAGGTTAAAGAGTAAGCTAGACCCTACATCACATTCAGCATGTTATCTTTATATTGACATGAAATATGAAATGCCATGTTTTCTGATTTAATGACGGTGGTGTGTAAAGCGTTTTACAGATGTATATGTTCAATAGCTAAAGTTATATATATGGCTAACCTGTGTGTGAAATGGAAGGGTTTGTGCTGTGACTGTACTTTAAATCTTTACATGAGTTATTTATGAGCTCTTTATGTGTATTATTGGTCAGTCAGACCAATAAAATCTTCAAAGTTTTTATACCTTATTTGACATTTTAAATATGCAGAGGCAGGGCAAATTGCACTTAAATGCTGCAAATGATTTGACTAACTATTTTATTTGGTAATATTCAAAGTAATTGAAGCTATCAGAACATGTGGAAAATAAACCTGAGTAGACACTGTAAATAGAGTTTTGTTTTTTACTGTATTCAGAGCTCAATCTGCAATTTTGGGGTTTCCAGACAGACACCTATAAGCCCTCGTAGCCAATTTCACACTCTGATTTGTATCCAGTTTAACAATATTTCTGCTGGACAGTGCAGTTATAGCTAATAAATGAATGAATAATTGATTGAATGATTGATTGAATTGTGCCTCAATCAGTTATCACCTGTACTTGTATCTTTATATGATTATACACTATACCTGATGTTATACGCAGATTAATTCTCTACAATGAGAATAGCTCTTAAAAATGTGTAACTGACTTTTCTTAAACAATTACTGATTTAAAAATGGATGTTATGTTAAAATAACCAGAGATTCCCAGAAACTGTAATAGGTTGAAATAGAACAGGAATAGAAAACTGTCAAATGTCAAAACAACAGTCTGATATTGAATACAAACAATTCAGTGAATGCTAACATGAGTTTAAGAATGCATTTATTCTACAAAACAATGCGATATTTACACATTTTGATCATGTGCCATTCATAAATGTTCTCCCGGTATCACCACCCCACACTATGTGCCACATCTTGGCCACCCCAGTAAAAATGTCCTGCATACGCCACTGCGGGAACTGGGTTTACAACCAAAATACTTTTAATTCAACACAACATAAAACTGCTTTTCAGCATAAAAAACCATAATGCACACACAGCTCTGTGTGCTCTCTCATTCTGAAGACTTTTCAGTCCAATAGGTGGAATTCACACGTTTAGTGGCTGTGTGCACCTCCCTCTCCCTCTCGTACTGGCGTCTCCGGCTCCTCTTTATCCCTCTCCAGGCTTAACTCAGCACCAGGCGTCCATTCTAACGGGGCTCGTCACATACCCTAAATGTCCAAATCAGGCTGGGGAACCAACCAGCCTGACTTACTCCCTTCCTTCCTTCCTGGAGGGGAGGTGTTGCCCTTTTGGCCATCCTGCAGGCAGAGATTAATGAGGTGCATCGCTCTTCATGACCTATGACAGCGAAGGACTGAAGTTGCTCGTGAGAAAAATTATGAGACACTGTTTTCTGAGGTGCTGTGACAGTTGATTGCATAGTTCCAATTATATTTCTGATTATTTCAATTTTATTAGTAAAGAAAATCATGAAGACACTATCAAGAGTGCTAGAGAAGACTGTATCTATACTTTCTGTTATTACATCAAGTTCTTCTAGACTTTTTGGCTTACTGAGTATGTGAAACAATTCTGGAAGATTATTAGTGAACCTATCTTTAGTGGTCGAAAGAATAGTTGTACCTGAACGATAGCATGGTGTAGATTGAGTGACATTAGCTGATCGCAACAAACAAGAGACGAGGTAATGATCTGAGATGTAATCGCTCTGCGGTAGAATTTCTGTAGTAACAACATCAACTCCAGATGACAGAATTAAATCTAGCATATGATTATGGTGATGAGTTGGTCCTGTCACATTTTGTCTGACTCCAAGAGAGTTGAGAATATCGATAAATGCTAATCCCAATGTGTCATTTTCATTATCTACTGTATGTAAATGTTGAAGTCACCAACAATTAAAGCTCTATCTACATTAACTACTATATCTGATAGAAAATTTGCAAATTCACCAAGCAAACCAGAGTAAGCCCCGGGTGATCTGACCATTATACTGTGACAACGGCAAAAGACGACAGATTCATATTTATATCTGATGGTGTCATATTAAAGCTAGGGTGTGCAATCTTTTCCAGAAACATTTTTTGTTATACTGGTTGAAAGTCTCTTCACATCCTGATAGCAATCAACAATTTAAGTGGTCTAAATGTGTATATATATATATATATATATATATATATATATATATATATATTGTGGAAGGGACAGGACTAAAAAATGATTGATCAATCATTGCATTCGGTCCGAATGTAATGATAGGATGTCCTTCCTGTCTGTCAATCTATATTTGCATATTGCCGCGCAACTTGTTCGCGCAGACAATCACACGTCATCAGCGTGGGTTTCTTGACGCTGTGCAGAGTGAGCGCGAGAATGGAAGGCGAATCGCATCTTCCTTATGTTCCTGCTGAACCACCAGTAAAAGGGAACAAGAAAAGAAAGATCGTGTTAGAAACTTCTACAAAGAAAAAACATTTGGATCAAAAGCATGCTAAAAGCAGAATTAACATTGGCGTTGCTTTTCCACGCTGGAAGCAACTGCGGAACTCAAAGGGTCTGAAAAATGAAGCCATGGTTGCTGTTTTTCTTTTGGACAGGTAATTACGTGGTTTGATATTTTTTAGATGTATTATGTTAATGTAATGAAGTATTTAGCTCATGGAGTTTGTGTACCTTTACGAATTATCTCAACGCTAACAGCCGCTACAGTGTAAAATGAAACTATTTTTATATTTTCAAAGTTATGAAAACACTGCAACATCCACACCTTTGGTGCATGGATTCATAAGGCCACCACCACCAACGGTTTAGACTATTTCATCAGTCTCTCCCAAAACAGTGAGTACAATGTCATGTGTGTTCATGTGTGATAGAGGAGGCGTGGCTTTGGAGACACCTCTGAAGCAAGGGCAGGCTCTATGCTTTCAAAGCTAGCATCTCTGGATTACACATCCAAGCTTTAAGCATTATTAGTTCAAAAGACATAAACTTACATCCAGTCCTCTGAGTAACACCAAAAACTTCACTGTAAATTGTAGCAACACCTCCTCCTCGACCCTTCAGACAAGACTCATATTTATAACAGTAACCTGGGGTAGCAGATTCATTTAAACTAATATATTCATCTGGTTTAAGCCAGGTTTCAGTCAAACAGAGCGCATCCAAACAATGATCTGTAATAATTTCATTTACAATTAGTGCTTTGGTAGAAATATATCTAAAGTTCAGTAGCCCTACCTTTATATGATGTTTATCTTCAATTTTGTATTTATTTATTTATTTTTTCTAATTTTTTTCTAAATGATTTAGTGAGAGTTTTGTGTTTGGTAGTTCGTGGAACAGTCTCTATGTGATATCTAGGTGATACAGTCTCTATGTGTTGTAGTTTATATGACCTGTGTGACGTCTCAAGTCAGCTAGCAGATGTTCGGATTAACCAGTTTGTCTTCTTCCTGAACTGGGCCCCAGTTAGACAAATACTATCATTATTGACACTATGAGCCAAATTACTAGAGAGGAGAGTGGCACCTTTCCTGGAGGGATGGAGTCCGTCTCTCTTTTGCAGGTCAGGTCTACCCCAAAAGCTCTTCTAATTGTTTATAAATCCTATGCTATTCTCTAGACACCACTCAGACTTCCAGCCATTCAGTGGCTTTATGCCAGAGCATATTACAGTGCCTGACATAGTTTTTGCAAGTTCACACACCTCTTTAACGTTATCTCTAATGATCTCCGTCTGGCAAAGCCAGACATCGTTAGTGCCGACATGAACAACAATTTTAGAAAATTTACGTTTAGCATTAGCCAGCACTTGTAAATTTGATCTGATGTCAGATGCACTGGCAACCGAAATGCATTTAACAATTGTGGCTGGAGTCTTTATTTCCACATTCCTTACAATAGTATTATCAATTATTAGGGCTCTTTCAACATGATTCTCAGTGGGTGCATCACTGAGTGGGGAGAATTGATTGGAAACCCTAACAGGAACGGGAGAGTATGTCGCTTTGCTGAGCGAGTATGCTGCCGAGACGTCACCCAAACGCCCTGCTGCGGGGGCTTTTCAGCCGGAACCAAAGTGTGTGTGTTGCTCGCTGTTCTACCCGCATCTGAAACAGTATCTACCGGCTTCTCTTTCTCACTCACCTCCACTAGCGTTCAGATGCGTGTCTCTAACTCAGTCTTCTCCGACAGCTTGACTAATTCCTTACATTTATCACATGTAAACCCCTCACTGCTGAAGGAGGAAGCTATAGTAAACATGTGGCATGTAATGCAAGAAGCAATAACATGAACAGATTACATGACTTATGCAGTTGTTTGTTGTTGTTGATCTTGAGAGGCAGTTCAAAACACAGATTAGTTTCCCGGACATTCGTCTGTAAAGTAAAATAATTTTATTAGGCAACCGTGGACATCTGTAAGGTTTATTGTCAATTCGCACGGGGTAAGCGATGTCTGTGTAACCGGTCCTGCTTGACCCGCTCTGAACAGGACTCAAACCGGCGTCTTCCACATGGGAGGTGGGCGCGCTAATGAGGAAGCCAAAGCCTACAGTCCCAAGTGTCAGTTGCTAGTGCACCTCTTGAGGCCAGGAGAGTGAGGTTTACACACTGCACAGCTACCTATCCGCTGGCTACCTTTACATCTGTATAAATCCCAGAGATGGGAGTGTCAACTGCATTTACACACTGCTGTCATGCCTAACTGACCCATCAGAAGCTGTGCTGATTAGTTATGAAGTAAGTATTAAATGTGCATATGCTATACATTACATTAGCAAGCCAGTAATCCTATAGTTTACTCTTTAAATAAAAATATAGACAATCTTTTCACATTATGTAATTTTATTTGTACCTTCTGAAAATATTTTGCAAAACACAGGGCTCAGCATATTCATATTCAATCTGCTAAAATCACAAAATTTGTACTTGTGTCCTTTTCTAACTTTCCTAATCAAAAGAAATCATGCTCATTTGTTTCTCATGCATCATTCCAAACGCAACAGTCAGGATTAGATAAAGTTTTGAAGCGCGTCTTACATTTTCTGGTGTCTTCTTAATGACCAACATCCACTTAAGAGTGAACTTTAGAAACAATAGGTCAAAGGGTTCTCTGGCTGGACAGTGCAGATTCACTGGCCTTTTATGTACATGTCAATTCACACAGGATAAGTAAAATGGGATATTTTTACCATGCGTTTGATAGGTAAAAGATGCTATTATTTTTACCGGAGCGGGAACGCATAGCTCGCAAAAAGTCCGGAAAAATTACTGACATGAACGATTAGCACAGAATTAAAATAAATGAGAAGCTCTGGTAATTAGGCTGTTACATTACCCCATGACCCATATGAAATAACCACGTCCAAATAGGGCAGAGAGAACAAGACTATCTTTTTAAGTAGCCTACATCAAGGCATCGTTTGTGCAGTTGTTATTTGCACCATGAAATATTGTGTCGTATGCCAATGTGACAAGGGATTTTTTTGTACCTGATGCAAAAAAATTAAAAATACAATAAACAAGAATGATGACAAAGAAATTGTCTAATTTCTTTCTGATTTCATGCCGCTCCGCTCCAACAGAGGAGTGATGACTTTTGAACTTGAGCGTATTAGTTGAGCGATTGCACGAGTGAATATTTGAGCGGAGCGACAACTCGCTCCACTCTGCACACATGGTCTGGCCAAGATCTCTTTCTTTTTATCTGCAATCCCCAACAATCAGGTGTGTGTAATACTTTACATTTGCTACAAAAAATGTCTGTGGTTAGCCACTGGCTGGTAATTTTTTAGATTTCACTCACCAGTGTTTTTAGTGGCATAGAAGTTCAGCACCGAGATCTTTCCACTGCGTGCTGAGAGTAAAATACTCTTTCTGTGTATTGTGAGTCCAAAGACTAGATCCAAGCAAATCATTTGTTGATTAATAATGTCTATTTTAATATCCTTTCTGTTCTCTACTGTCAGTTATTATCAAAAACAACAAAAGAAACATTTAATTCTAATCACACATTGCATAGATTTTGAAAAGAAGCCATTCGACCAAGCAAACACCTGCCACAGGTCTAAAAGAGACAGTACCATTTTAGCACTTGTTCTACCTATCTAAGTAAATACTTGTAACTAGTACAAATTACACATGTAAATAACAAACATGTAACAACATTCTGTATATATGCAATATAATATATGCAATTTCAATAATTTTAATATTTATTGATGTAATACATGGACTACATTTAAAAAAAAGCTAAAATGTCACCAAAATGATGAAAAACTAATGATAAAATTAAATTTGTATCATTTCTGTAATTTAACAATTTAGAAGGTTCGCTGTTTAATGAAAAAAAGCATTAGCTGAAAGAAAATTTATTTTTTACTGTATGCAAGCAAAATGGACATTATAACTGAACTATACCCAAATTAATTGAAATAAAAAACTAAATTGAACCATGATATCATGATGGATTGCACTATATCGAATCTTGACGTGTATCACAATACGTATCATATTGTGATGTGGCTGGCGATACCCAGCCCTAATTTGTACACTACGTCTTATCACATGAGGCCAGCCCAGCTTCACTGACAACCCTATTTACTGTCTCAAGGCTCTCGGCTGGCAGTGCAGCTACCAACCCTGTGTTTCTCTGCCCGATAAAAGCGGGAGGGAAGGGCAGATAGTCTGCGGTGATAGAGGTGGCTTAAGAACAAGAATGGGAAAGAGATTTCAAATGTTGCCAATATCCCTGTAGAGAAAAGGAGACGGACGATACTGTAGAAATCGCCCTTATCCCTCGTATCGATTGAGTCTGTGAAGTTTGAGGGTGGGGTAGAGGAGCCTATATAAATCATAGTAAGACATTTAGACCTTTCCATTATGTTAAGAAGTGGGAGGACCATTTTTGTTTTTCATTAATAATGACAGAGCCTGTAAATACATAATTTATTTTTTTTATTATTATTTATTCCATAGCTGTGCGCCTGGCAACCGTTATGGCTCATTTATGATTGCATAACTGCTCAAGGCCATGCTAGGCATTTAAGATTCATACGCCACTCATGCAAATTAAATAATGTGTGATCGATGCTTTAAATCCATCTAATGATCGCACAAGTGTTGCCATGCTTTACAAATCCCCCTTTTTATTGAGGATGAGAGCTTGTCATCTCAGCATTAGTGTATGCATTGGTATGGGTATAAATAACACAAGGATGATTATAACGCAAGAGCAGGAGACCGTTTACAAAGATTAATATGTAAATGCATATAGCAAATTAGCTTGTTATGTGCACATCGGAAGATTCAGAGATAGGAAAACTTAATAATGTCATCTGTAAATGAATTAGAGATATGCCTTGACTTACTGGATATACAGGCCTCTGAAATATTTTCTAACACTTATGCCAAACTCAAAAATGTATAAATATCATTGCATTATATAACAAACTAGATAGGTAAAGTTTGTCTAGGATAGATAGATAGACAGATAGATAGGTTGTCATGTGTATTTTGTTGATTCTTGTATTTCTTGTCTTTTATTTTGAAAATTCTAGTTCCTAGTTCAAGTCATGTGATTCCTGTTTTCCCTCCATGTTCATGCGTCTTGTTTTCATTGGTTTATTGTTTAATTATCTTGTTTAGAGTTCTGTTTGTTCATTGGTTTTTTCTCCCATGTCCATGTATTTAAACCCTCATGTTTTCCATTGTCCTTTGTCAAGTATTGTGAATGTGTTGTGTAATGTTGTGTTATTGTTCAAGCCAAGCCTTGTTTTGTTTTCACATTTGGATAAGTGCACTTTGTAAATAAACTGCACTTGGGTTCTTCATTTAATTGTCAGTGCCAGCGCAACTTTACATAGATAGATAGTACAGTACAATGTATTGTACAGAATGAAGAAAAAAAGTATTTGGACACTTTAGTTATTAAACATTAGTGGTACATGTCTATAGTTAATGTGATAAATTACACCCATGGTTACTAAATATTCACTAAAATGTAATTGGAAAAATGGCTCATAAAAGTTAAGTTAGATCTAAGAAAAGCTCTAGTATCCATTTGGTTTCATATTTAGTTATTTATGCAATGCAATTCCTACATTAACTGTGACTTAAGTTTCCAAAATTGTCCAAATACTTTTTGGGGCCAACTGTACTGAAGATAACATGAACAAATAAACAAGCATACATTTACGTTATTCGCTCAGATTATAATCAAACATGTCTACTTTGGCAATGCTATGTTCAAATATGACCAACGTTTCCTTCAACTGGCCCTTAAAATTCGCTCATCTGCAAGATGCAGTCATAGGTTGGCCTGAATTGCACTTTGGGGTGTTTGATTTAAGCCTAATTTATTGTCCTGTATATGAGGTCTTTGGCCTTGTATTTATCCCTGGCATTAAATGAATGTCAGTGTTGGTGGATTTGTGTAAATTAGAGTGGGGCTCCTCCCTAACTGGGGAGGACACGATGCCTCAAAGGCAAAGACGTGGGTGTACGTTTATGCAAAATCTCCATGCATGAAATATTCTGATTTAACTGTGGCTTGAAAAAGATGTTGTATGCTATTATAGTACTGATTTTTGCACTGAAATATATGAGAAATACGTTTTTCATGTTCTGTTCTTTTATCTACACCCTCTTCGCAGCTCCTTAAATAAACATGGCCTTGTGTGCTCCTCATTGCCAGCGTGAGCTCATTTCCTCTAATAAAACATGCACACTGTAATATATTAAAATGGCTTTTTCTCTATGCTGGGGGTGCTGTTCTTCATCCTGGATTGTCTATTGACTGTCTGCTTCTTCTAGGGAAAGAGAAAATAAACACACCCTCCAGCCCCAAAAGCATGGGTGTTGCTTTTCATAACAATGCCTCTGGCCACCATTAGCATACCCCGAGAACAATCCATCAATTTGGCTTAAATTGTACAAGCGTTTTTGCAGCTACGCACACATTCCTAATGAGCTTTTGAATATGGTGTTGCAGTGTTGCTCTGCTGCAGAAATCTGCATATGTAAAAAGGCACATCCCCAAATTACATTTGACTTTGCATGAGTGCATTAATCAGGGCAGAAATAGTTCTGCTGTGAGACTCAGCGTGTCTGCTCGCTGCCGTGGGACTAAGCGCATGCACTGTTTTTCCTTAGCTGCTGATGAAACCAGGAAAACTGCACCTCACGAGATGAAGTGACATTATAGGTGTCTCGTATGGCATTTGGAAGCATCACATTGCTCTGGATGTGTGCAGCACACAGGGCCAGTTGGTATTTGGTCATGCTGGAGTGTGTTCAAGTATTGAGACACTTCTCTTTAAAAGTAGCAGGGGAAGGAGACAATTAAAGGTAAAAAAGTTTTACTAGAATTGTTTTACTAGAATTGTGACAGCTAAAACATGAAGAAGAAAAAAAAAAGAATGAAGACATGCAGCTGAGAAGAAAAGATGGGCAGTATGATAAAAAAATTTCCATGTTGGGTATAGTAATGGACAACATGTGATCAAGTACTTGTAATTACATTTATTTTTAAATGTGTGAAATCAGATTAGAACTATCAGACTTTTTATGGATTATTGTTTGATTTCCATTAGATATTTACTAATGTTTAAAGGGTCATGACATGAGGAATCAAGTTTTACTTATCTTTTGACATATGAGGTCATTGTACTATAAAAACATACTGTAAATTTCAGAACTGAAAAGTTCCTCCTTAATAGAAAAATAGCAGTTATAAAAACCAAGCTGCAAAAAATGGCTTGTTTTGAAATTGTGGAACTTGTGACGTCAAAAGGACCAAATACATCTGCATATGCAACGCCTATTTTCCATCATTGCATCTTTGGCCCCACCCACTGGTGCTCAATCAGTCACACAATTGAAGTGGAGAGAGATGGGGCCTGTCATGGGAGATTCATCCTAAGCAGTGTTGGGTAATGTTACTTTTAAAAGTAACTCATTAGAATATTGCGTTACTCCTTAAAAAAGTAACTTAATTAAAAAGTTACTTTTTATGGAAAGTAAAGCATTACGTTACATTTGCGTTATTTTTGCATTACTTTTTTCTCACCGCCACTCTTTCTTCTGCTTTGCTATGCATTCCATACAAATAAGCCATGTATTGCATGCAAGTGACATTACAGGTCATGCTAGCTACTGTACAACACTCTTGTCAAAACAACATAGTAAACAAACAGATATTTAGAAAGTCTACAATCAGTAGGTCTTTACTTCATATTTATAATAAAGACTCAATAACAGGAATATGCATGATTTGTTTCTCCGTCGACATGGCAGCCAACATGAATAATGAAGAATAACCACTGTCTTACCAAATCCAACGAAGTTCAACATCTGAACCTGCATCATATGTCATCATATGACATGGTGCCCATCAGCAATGCCCTAGTCAGCTTGAGAAGTTTTTCAGAAGTCAGGATAAAATTCAGAGGAGAAT
The DNA here is from genome assembly GCF_019703515.2 of Myxocyprinus asiaticus. Classification (NCBI taxonomy): domain Eukaryota; kingdom Metazoa; phylum Chordata; class Actinopteri; order Cypriniformes; family Catostomidae; genus Myxocyprinus; species Myxocyprinus asiaticus. Next base: position 14,864,664 of record NC_059381.1, on the reverse strand, counting down.
GCCAACCTAACATGTTCAAGGAATAAGTCTTATGAATAAATTAATATTTTTCACTTAAGTCATCTCAGTGCACACTTGTTTTCTGTTGATCCACGGTGCACACTGCGGACAGCCTACTGCAAACGAGCATGTTGATACAACTTGAATAGAATCGTTTTTAATGCTACCAAAATAAAAACGGTGTGTTCACAAATCACATTACTTGTTTATTATAAAACAAAAATGTTGAATATTTTAAGAAATTAAGACATTTTGTCTGCATGCACAAATGTAGTACGTTGCTCGCAGCTGTTGATCCAGAGTCAGCATTTCTAATCCCATTCTCCTAGTTATGGGGAGCTCTAACACAGAGCAGTTTGGCTGCTGAGCAAGTATTTCACCCTGTGTATCATGTCATGGGCAGTGGAAGACTAGTCTTATAATCCCTCTGCCTAAACGCATTTACTGATTTTTTTAATGCATTGTGTATTTACACATGAATCAATCACATATCACTCAAACGAATATTGAATGCTAAATGCTTTAACACAGAGCAGTTCTGATGCAAACAGATCCTAGAGAAGTAGTTACAGGCAGCTTTAAAACAAAGCTATTCGAATGCACAAAAAGTCAGTGATCATTCCATGTTGTATGCAACTGTATAATCATGCCGTAGCCATGGGAAGACTTGTCCGGGTATATGACTGTGCTATATTATACCACGAAAATGTGTTTTTACACACTTTTAAATGCAGTTTTAAGGAGGCGCTTAGGCCAAAACCGAGCGTTTCAGACAGAGGGCCAAAACAGGGTGGAAAATTACAATTTTTTACTAAATTATGACTGTTTTAATGCAAAAAGAAACTTTACTAACTTTATCAGTGGACCTCGGGGAAGATAATGAAACTATATATATAAAAAAAAGCATTTCATGACCCCTTTAATAAAAGGAGTGGTTATTAAAGGAATATTCCAAGTTGAATACAAGTTAAGCTCAACCGACAGCATTTGTGGCATATTGTTGCTTACCACAAAAAAATTATTACGACTCATTCCCTCCTTTTCTTTAAAAAAGCAAAAATCTGGGTTACATTGAGGCAATTACAATGGACATGAAAGGGGCCAATTTTTGAAGGGTTTAAAGACAGAAATGTAAATCTTATCACTCAAATTAATTCTTTTGTTAAATCTCATGTATTATTTGAGCTGTAACGTTGTTTAAATTGTCATTTTTACAGACATTTTAGGGTTTGTTGACATTACATCATCATGGCAATGAAGTTGTAAAATTGGCTATAACTTTACACAGAAAAGGTTAGTAAGCAATTTTATCACATTAAAATCATGTTATCATGCATGTTGTTTGTGTCTTGTGGCTACACTTTTGAAACGGTGAATATTTTAACGTTTACGAATTGGCCCCATTCACTTCTGTGGAGAAGAAATTGTTGCATATTAACATACAAATGGAAAGAGATTCACAGATAGAAAGTTGGTTCACTAATAAATAGAATGAGATCCACAAATATATGTTAGGAGTTTCACAAAAATAAAGTGAATTCACAAATAAATAAAATGAGAATTGCAAATAACAAAATTATTTATAAATATATTTTTTAACTCACAAACACAACTCTGTCCAGCATTCATTTGTGAATCGCGCACATTTATTTGTGGATCTCTATAAGCATTTGTTGATTTTGAAACAAATCTAGCCTCAAGATGTGCACACAAATCTACAAATAGGTGGACTCCACCCATCATCTACTCAAGCCAATCAAGTAACAGCCACATTACTCGGACCAATCGTAGCACGTTCTATCTTCAACCAGTCACGCTTCGTTTTACTATCAGGGCGGGATCAGAGTCACAGCTCTCACAAGCAAACAATCAAGCACAAACAGATAAGCTCCAAGACTGCAAACTTTTAAAGAAACGGACATCATCAGAGGAATACTGTGACTTAAGGTTTGTATCATTTTCTCTCAGTTATAAACGTGTAGTGTCTTGTTAAATGTCGAAAGCTGAAAATTACCCATTTGTGGAGTCCTGATCATTAGCTTTATAGCTAACCTGGCTGACTGTATGAGTTTGCTATTTTAATTTTAACCAAGTTTCTTGACTGAAATGTGTCGTCAAAATCTTTACTCTTAATTTTACGTGGCAGATCCAAACAGACACACTACTAGACACTACAAAAGATCAGTAGTACAGATAGTCTTTATAAAACATGAATCATATTAGATGATCTTAGGAGCACAAACCATAAATTAATACCCTATATTACACAGTGTACAAGATCTGCTATACCAATAATTTGGTTTCACATTATGTTAATGTATTTCATAAAAGCAGTTGTAAGGTAATATTTATTTGTAACACTTCTCAGTGAAAGGAGAAGGCGAGAAGCAGATTTCCTGGTTCAGGTAAGCGTTTTATTCTCCTCACTGCCGCAGATACACTCTTCCAGGTTTTCACGCTGTTCAATAATTCACTCTTAAAATAAACAAACTTCTTCACAATAATAAACTCTTAGCTTTGCAATAATAAACTCTTGGCTTCACAATAGGATCTCTGGTATCCCGGCTCTCTCTCTCGTCTACTTGCAGTGTGGCTCTATTTATGCCGCTCTCCCCGTGCTCACTGAAATTAGAGACAGGTGTTAGACATAATTTAGCTCAGGTGTAAGCGCCCTTACCACTTTCTCTCTCTCCGGAGAGATGCTTGACCACGCCCCCGCTGCCACATATCCCCACCGCCCGACTCAGGACGGGGTGGCATCCGGCCTGCCTACCACTCCCCCCATTCCTGGAAAGGAAGTCGGCGACAGCCATCTGCGCTCCCGGTCGTTGGACCACCTTGAACTTAAATGGCTGAAGAGCCAGATACCAACGGGTGATCCGGGCACTGGTATCTTTCATGCGGTGGAGTCACTGGAGTGGGGCGTGATCGGAACAGAGGGTGAAGGCCCGCCCCAACAGGTAGTATCGGAGAGTGAGGACCGCCCACTTGATGGCGAGACACTCCTTTTCCACGGTGCTGTACTTAGTTTCCCTCAACGAGAGCTAACGGCTAATGTACAGCACCGGGCGCTCCTCCCCCTCCACCACCTGCGAGAGTACGTCCCCCAGCCCCCTGTCTGAAGCATCTGTCTGTAAAACAAAAGGGAGAGAAAAGTCAGGTGAATGTAGAAGCGGCCCCCCGCAAAGTGCGGCTTTAACTTGCATGAACGCCCGCTGACACTGCTCCGTCCACTGGACCGGGTCTCCCTTATTAGTGAGATCAGTCAGCGGGCTGGTGATGTCCGAATAATTAGGCACGAACCTTCTATAATAGCCAGCCAGCCCCAGGAACTGTCTCACCCCCTTTTTGGTCTTGGGCCTCGGGCAGGTCGCAGTCGCCGCCGTCTTGTCAATTTGGGGATGCACTTGCCCGTGGCCCAAGTGGAACCCCAGATACCGTACCTCCACCCGCCCAATCGCGCACTTCTTTGGGTTCGCTGTGAGTCCCGCTCAGAGCACCAATCTCAGAACCGCCCTCAGATGTTGCATGTGGCGCTGCCAATCATTGCTATAAATGATGATGTCTAAATAGGCAGCTGCATAAACTGAATGCGGTCTGAGGATTCGGTCCATGAGACGCTGAAACGTAGCCGGGGCTCCAAACAAACCGAACGGAAGTGTCACAAATTGGTGTAATCCAAACAGTGTGGAGAAGGCGGTTTTTTTCACGGGAAATTGGTGTCAAGGGGATCTGCCAATAACCCTTCGTCAAATCCAATGTCGAATAAAATCGAGCAGTGCCCAACCGATCGAGCAACTCATTAATGCGAGGCATTGGATATGCATCAAATTTAGACACCGCATTGACTTTCCTATAATCCACACAGAACCATACAGACCCGTCGCTCTTAGGTACTAGAACAACTGGGCTGGACCAATCGCTGTGGGATTCTTCTCTTACCCCCATATCGAGCATTGCATCCAATTCTTCTCGAACGATTTTCTTCTTGTGTTCGAGTAATCGATAGGGGCGGCCACGTACCACGACCCCCGGCTCGATTCGTTTAACCTCATAATCGAGATCTCCCACTCGTCGTGTGACCTCAAAAGGTCCTTGCCACTTGGCGAGTAATTTAGAGCTCGATGTGGGAAGCAATACAAGCACTTTATCTCCCAGTGCAAATTCCCTTAGCTGAGTTCCCCTGTCATCCAGTCGGCGCTGTCGTTCTTGAGCTTGGAGCAAATTCTCCTGTGTTAGCTGCCCCAAAGTGTGGAGTTTTGCTCTAAGATCAAGAACGTGTTGAATTTCATTTTTACTGTTTGAAGGTCCCTCCTCCCAGGCCTCTCGCAATACATCAAGCACACCGCGTGGGCGTCGCCCATACAGCAGCTCGAATGGGGAGAAGCCAGTGGAGGCTTGCGGGACCTCTCGTACTGCAAATAACGGGGTCGAGCCATTTATCCCAATTTCTAGCATCGTCATGCACGAATTTACGAATCATGTTTTTGAGTGTTTTATTAAATCGTTCCACCAGGCCATCCATTTGAGGATGGTATACGCTGGTGCAAATCGATTTAATACTCAACAACTCGTACAGCTCGCGTAGTGTCCGTGACATAAACGTTGTGCCCTGATCGGTGAGGATTTCTTTCGGAATCCCCACCCGGGAGATTATTTTGAAGAGTGCCTCCGTAACACTGCGTGCTGAGATGTTGCGAAGAGGCACTGCTTCCGGATATCGCGTTGCATAGTCCACTAGGACCAATACAAAGCGATGTCCGCATGCTGACCATTCTAATGGCCCGATGAGGTCCATTCCAATTCTCTCGAAGGGGACCTCGATCAACAGAAGAAGGTGCAATGGCACTTTTGGGGTGGCCAGTGGGTTAACCAGCTGGCATTCGCAGCATGCCGCACACCACCTGCGGACATTGCCGCCAATGCCCGGCCAATAGAAACGGGCTATTAGATGGTTCAGTGTTTTCCTTTCTCCTAAGTGACCCGCCATGGGATTATAATGAGCCGCCTGGAATACCATTTCCCGACGGCTCCGTGGAATCAAAAGTTGGGTTGTATCCTGAGGGTTGTATGGGTGAGGCGGGAACTAACCGTGGCCTCCACTCTATGCTTTTTCCCCCGGAATTTAATCGTCAGGGTCACCATCGGATACTTGTGAATATCCCCGTGCACACATTTCACCCTCACCGTTTTAGTTTTGCCCAATGTCTCGGGTTGAACCAAGCATTGGTGGATAGTGGTTTTGATTACACCCGGTGTCCACCAACGCTTGGTGAGTACCCCCCTTGACACTTACCGGTATCCGGTATGCTCCGGCCCGGTCGGGGGCAGCCTGTGGGAGGTCAGAGACCCGCACCACAGTCCCCATCAGAGGGCACTGATCCCGGAAGTGGTCCAGGTCCCCGCACCTCCAGCAGGCTGGCCCAGGCGCTACGCCCGCACTTGCGTCGGCGGGTGCCCCCCCCCCCCCCCCCCGAGGGGGAGAGCGGCGTGGCATCGGGATAGGGGAAGGTGTCGGCTCCCACACCCGGGGAACTGGTCTCAGTGGCTGAAGTCCTCCTCGTCTGCGTGGGGCAGGAACGGGACCTGGAGAGAGAGCAGAATGAGAGGAGAGAGGGGAGGGGAATGAGACAGGGGGAAGAGAGAGAGAGTGGGAGGGCTCTTCTGCCCTCGGGATCGCCGCCATGTGGTCCTCCGCAAGCCACTCCGCCGTCCCCTTTGGCAGTCGATGTATTAATTGCTCAAGTACCACCTAGCATCCATCTTCGGCAGGCATCGCGGAGCCGTTGGGCAAAGGCAACCGGGCGGTCGGAGCTCTCCAGTTTCAGGCTCCAGAAGAGTTGACGACTTTCTTCCGGACTCTGACCAACCGTTGCAGGATGGCTTTCTTTAAGTCTCCGTAAGCCAGGAGGCTCATCACTGGCAGTTGTTGAGCCACGAGCTGGGTTTCCCCAGACAGTAGCGGGATGAGTCGGGCCGCCCACTGGCCGAGCGGCCAGCCCCAGATCTCGGCGGTGCGTTCGAACAGATCCAGGAACGCCTCTGGGTCGTCCGCCGCCCCCATCTTCTGTAACGCAGGAGGGGGTAATGGCGTGTGGGTGTCCGGCGTCGCGGCTGGGGATGCCTCCTGGCTGAGGAGGCTCCGGATCGCCTGTCGGTCCTCTGCTTGAGCGTGCATGAGCTCCACAAACCGGCGGTCTTGATCTTGCCGGAGCTCAAGCAGGGATTGCTGGTGGCTCCGATGTAAGCCAGCGAGGGCTTGGAGGATCTCAGCCAACTGGGAGGACTCCACGGGGTGACTTCCGTTCATCTTCAAACCTTTTTCCGGGTTTCGGCATCAGCGTAACACTTCTCAATGAAAGGAGGTGGTGAGAAGCAGATTTCTTAGTTCAGGTAAGCGTTTTATTCTCCTCACTGCCGCAGATACACTCTTCCAGGATTTTCACGCTGTTCAATAATTCACTCTTAAAATAAACAAACTTCTTCACAATAATAAACTCTTAGCTTTGCAATAATAAACTGTTGACTTCACAATAGGATCTCTGGTACCCAGGCTCTCTCTCTCATCTACTTGCGGTGTGGCTCTATTTATGCCACTCTCACTGTGCACACTGAAACTAGAGACAGGTGTTAGACATAATTTAGCTCAGGTGTAAGCCCTTACTGCTTTCTTTCTCTCCGGAGAGATGTTTGACCACGCCCCTGCTGCCACATTATTAGAATTTTGCATTTTATCAATTTTGTGTGCATGTTTTACTAGGTACTATTACGGGGTCCCTTTCTTAAATACAGCATCATGTTCTGACAGTAATAATTGACTCATTGGTTATTGCCATCTTTTTCAGATGTTTCCCCTGTGTACTGCCCATCAACTTTGAGCACTTCACTCACCTGCTCAAAAACTCAGTGGTTCCTGCTCCAATACAGGACACCTTTTAAAATGTGTAATGTGAGATTCTTTATTTTTCTGATATGTCAGATTTCTTTTAAGATACAATGTCATGTCTTGAAATGAAACTGCAATACAAAATGTAAATAAACATTGCCATAAACAAAGCATTGTCTTTGGGTTGACTTACTTAAAAATGAAAATTCTTACTCACCCTCATGTTTTTTTTTTTTTTTTTTTTTTTAAACCTGTACTATTAAGTTTCTTCTGTGGAATATTGAGAATACATTGTAAAATGTAGATGCTGCTAACGAGGCTGAAATGAAAGCAGTGCTGTCAGTCCCTTTCATAATTCCTGACATCTCCTTTTGAGTTCCTCCCACAGAAGAAAATCGTTTGGAACAACATGAATATGAGTATACAGGTGCATCTCAATAAATTAGAATGTCATGGAAAAGTTCATTTATTTCAGTAATTCAACTCAAATTGTGAAACTCGTGTATTAAATAAATTCAATGCACACAGACTGAAGTAGTTTAAGTCTTTGGTTCTTTTAATTGTGATGATTTTGGCTCACATTTAACAAAAACCCACCAATTCACTATCTCAAAAAATTAGAATATGGTGACATGCCAATCAGCTAATCAACTCAAAACACCTGCAAAGGTTTCCTGAGCCTTCAAAATGGTCTCTCAGTTTGGTTCACTAGGCTACACAATCATGGGGAAGACTGGTGATCTGACAGTTGTCCAGAAGACAATCGTTGACACCCTTCACAAGGAGGGTAAGCCACAAACATTCATTGCCAAAGAAGCTGGCTGTTCACAGAGTGCTGTATCCAAGCATGTTAACAGAAAGTTGAGTGGAAGGAAAAAGTGTGGAAGAAAAAGATGCACAACCAACCGAGAGAACCACAGCCTTATGATTGTCAAGCAAAATCGATTCAAGAATTTGGGTGAACTTCACAAGGAATGGACTGAGGCTGGGGTCAAGGCATCAAGAGCCACCACACACAGACATGTCAAGAAATTTGGCTACAGTTGTCGTATTCCTCTTGTTAAGCCACTCCTGAACCACAGACAACATCAGTGGCGTCTTACCTGGGCTAAGGAGAAGAAGAACTGGACTGTTGCCCAGTGTTCCAAAGTCCTCTTTTCAGATGAGAGCAAGTTTTGTATTTCATTTGGAAACCAAGGTCCTAGAGTCTGGAGGAAGGGTGGAGAAGCTCATAGCCTAAGTTGCTTGAAGTCCAGTGTTAAGTTTCCACAGTCTGTGATGATTTGGGGTGCAATGTCATCTGCTGGTGTTGGTCCATTGTGTTTTTTGAAAACCAAAGTCACTGCACCTGTTTACCAAGAAATTTTGGAGCACTTCATGCTTCCTTCTGCTGACCAGCTTTTTAAAGATGCTGATTTAATTTCCCAGCAGGATTTGGCACCTGCCCACACTGCCAAAAGCACCAATAGTTGGTTAAATGACCATGGTGTTGGTGTGCTTGACTGGCCAGCAAACTCACCAGACCTGAACCCCATAGAGAATCTATGGGGTATTGTCAAGAGGAAAATGAGAAACAAGAGACCAAAAAAATGCAGATGAGCTGAAGACCACTGTCAAAGAAACCTGGGCTTCCATACCACCTCAGCAGTGCCGCAAACTGATCACCTCCATGCCACGCCAAATTGAGGCAGTAATTAAAGCAAAAGGAGCCCCTACCAAGTATTGAGTACATATACAGTAAATGAACATACTTTCCAGAAGGCCAACAATTCACTAAAAATGTTTTTTTTATTGGTCTTATGATGTATTCTAATTTTTTGAGATAGTGAATTGGTGGGTTTTTGTTAAATGTGAGCCAAAATCATCACAATTAAAAGAACCAAAGACTTAAACTACTTCAGTCTGTGTGCATTGAATTTATTTAATACACGAGTTTCACAATTTGAGTTGAATTACTGAAATAAATGAACTTTTCCACGACATTCTAATTTATTGAGATGCACCTGTAAATGATGACATCTCATTTGAGAAAATATTTTTTGTAATTTAGTTGACAAATCTTTTTTGAGGTAAATAGGTTTTAAAGAGTGTCTGTTTTTAACACTTTAAAGCAAGTCTGTTGGCTAAAAGGTATAATTTTTTTTGGTTACAAATTACAGGTAGTTATGCATGTAACTACAAAAGACAAATCTGAGTACATGTATTTACACACACAAACACTGGAATTGAACATTACAACTGGAGTGCTGGCATTTTGCTCGATTTTGTTGTACATGAACATCCTCATTGCCACATCATGATGTTGTATCAGTTGTCTGGGACGGATACTCCTAGTCAGGGTAAGAGCATTCTGCACAAATGATTGAAAAAAATAACAGTTACATGTTATAAACAAGTCCATTAATGTATAGAAAAGAACATGTTACACAAACAAGATTGGGCCATGGAGCTTTGTGATGTCTTACCACCAGTAGCACAAAAGTCCCACAACTGTTTCCATCTTTTTGTGATTTGGAGCAGAGAGCACCAGTTCTCCAGTATCCTCGCAAATCTTTTATTATTATTATTGTCCTCCTGTATCTCACAGCTCAGGTACTTCCTGAGTAAATAAGTGAAACACGCATTGTTTTACAGGGTTAACATAATTATTTCTTGTGAGTAACATTGGACTGGGCTGCCATAACTCTAAGTGCTGAAAATTTAATCCTTTGAAATATTACTTTAATGATAAAAAAAAAATAAAATAAAAAAAAATACATTAACACAATATGAAACCAAATTAATGCCATAGCAGACCTTGTACACTGTGTAATATAGGGTATTAATTTATGGTTTGTGCTCCTAAGATCATCTAATATGATTCATGTTTTATAAAGACTATCTGTACTACTGATCTTTTGTAGTGTGTCTGTTTGGATCTGCCATGTAACATTAAGAGTAAAGATTTTGATGACACATTTCAGTCAAGAAACTTGGTTAAAATTAAAATAACAGACTCGTAAAGTCAGCCAGGTTAGCTATAAAGCTAATGATCAGGACTCCACAAATGGGTAATTTTCAGCTTTCGACATTTAACAAGACACTACACGTTTATAATCGAGAGAAAATGATACAAACCTTAAGTCACAGTATTCCTCTGATGATGTCCATTTCTTTAAAAGTTTGCAGTCTTGGAGCTTATCTGTTTGTGCTTGATTGTTTGCTTGTGAGAGCTGTGACTCTGATCCCGCCCTGATAGTAAAACAAAATGTGATTGGTTGAAGATAGAACGTGCTATGATTGGTCCGAATAATGTGGCCGTTACCTGATTGGCTTGAGTAGATGATGGTTGGAGTCCACCTATTTGTAGATTTGTGTGCACATCTTGACACTAGATTTGTTTCAGAATCGACAAATGCGTGTAGCGATCTGCAAATAAATGTGCGTGATTCACAAACGAATGAATATATTTGTAAATAATTTTGTTATTTGCAATTCTCATTTTATTTATTTGTGAATTCACTTTATTTTTGTGAAACTCCTAATATATTTATAAATCTAATTTTATTTATTTGTGAATTAACTTTATTTTTGTGAAACTCCTAACATATATTTATAAATCTCTTTCTTATTTTTTTATTTTTTTATTTTTATTTATGTATTTTTTTTATTATTATTTATGTGTGAATTAGTTTCATTTTTGTGAAACTCCTTGCATTTATTTGTGGATCTCATTCAGTTTATTTGTGAACCAACTTTGTGTTTGTGAATCTCTTTCCATTTGTATGTTAATATGAAACAATTCCATCTCCATACACTTCCATTAAGTGCCTCACTGGAACCCAGATTTTTGCTTTTTTTAAAGAAAAAGAGGGGCAAATCAAAATTAATTTTTGTGGTAATCAATATTATGCCTTAAATGCTGTCGATAGAGCTTACCTTTTATTGATCATACAATATTTTTTAATATGTTTAAAATTAGATTTCCATTGAAACATGCAAAAAGTAATCCAAAAGTAATAAGATTAGATTACCTAAAAGTGTCATCTAAAAGATTATGTTATTGATGACAATTGTAATCATTTAATCAGAACCAGATAACATTTCAGAAGTAATCTACCCAACACTGAAACTGATATGACTAACTTTATATCATGGCATTGTTTCAGTGAAAAGTGGTTTACATTATTTATTAACCATTTGGTATGCCAGTTTTGGATAATAGAATAAATTAAACACCAATGAAAGGTACTTCATCTCATTTTATTATTTTTTCTTTGTATTCGGTACTTGTTGGATGCAAACAAAAAGATTATTCATAACGAATGAACAATAAATTTGGTATTAGTGCAAAAATTAAAAATAAAAAAAAATAAAAACAGCAGTACTAATATTTTAAAACGGATGAGACAACTGTAACCAAATAAACTTTGCTTTACGTTGTGCCGAACAACACCCCGTAAAACAAGTTCTTTCTCATCTTCAGTTGTTTGGCACATGCCCTGCTGTATATGTTTGTGCATGTTTCATCGCTCTCGCATTTCATATTTACCATGGTATAGCAACGTTTAAACATTTCTTCCGTCACATGGTATTTACCGTCATACCACCCAGCCCTCAGTATAAACAGTCCCAGTTTGGTCAATATTGCCCATACCTAATATTTTCCTAACGAAGTACTGAATCAAATGAATGTGGGTCTGTATGGTCCATGTCAGGCATCAGTGTATACTTCAATGTAGGCAATCGATAGCGAGCTGACAAAAGGTCATTGCCTTCCCTTTGCTCAATGTGCACACCCTGCCCTGACCATTTTGTTTTGGTGAGTCAGTAAAAAGGTAGTATGTAATATCCTGTCTGTGCTTCTGTGATGCAAGTGCAAGACTTCACAGAGGTTTGTTGATTGAACCAGATGATGATTGGAAGTTCTTGCATGGCATTCAGGAACACTTTCTTTTATGGAAATGGCTTTAGGAGATGTGATACGGAACAATGACGCAGCTGGTTTTCTTGAGACTGCAAAAAGTGACCTGTAAATTTTAACTGTAAAGTGCTTTAAGTGGAAGTATTATATAAATGTAAGGAATTATAAAGTTGCCAAATAAATTTAATCAATGTCAACAGACAAATGGACATATGGAATGAAGGATCGCTGGAGTCACGGCCCTTGTAATTACTTGTAGCATATAAGGGACAACCTGATTGGGTGGAGAACAGTATGACGTTTTACCTTTAAATCTGGTTCTTCTAATTAGTTTGAGTATGTTACGGTCGAGAGCTTCCAATTACCGATTGATGGCTTGTTCTTGCAGAATGTGAGGGATGGGAAGTTCATCAGTCACAAAACACTTCTCACTATTACTCTTCCCACAATCCAAATGAACCGAATGATATAATGTATCATGAACGATGGAACTTAATGGCGAAAAATAAAATAGGAAACATATGGCATGAATGTTAATCACGTTACATCAAATCAAATACAGTGCTGTGGAGAAATTAGATTGTTGAATATCCCCACATTAGCATGCCTCATGCATGTCTGCTTAACACTTACATGTATCCCATGTGAGCACATTTTCGCATACTTAATTATATTGGCTCATGCGGAGCATGAATTAGTGGCAATAATGACTGCTCTGATCCATCACTGTAGCATAATGAAAATTATTCCTCACATGGCCATGTTTTTGGTTATTGTGTTTTCCGCAGCCGTATATGCTTCTATGCCCATGAGGGCAGCAGATGTGTGCTGAATGACTTCAGCTTTAGTATTCATCAATGGGACTGTCAAGAAAGAAATGCATCCAACGTAAACACAAGCTGACATGGTTCTCAGAGAGTTTAATGAGTTTTTTAGGTAATTCAGCCTCTTTCTATCATCTCGGGGTATGTTCAACAATGTTCCTTTGTATGTCACACCTCTCTCTGGTGTTTACTATGGGATTTTTCATTTTTAGAAGGATGCTTCTGAACCCATACAAAAAATGGCATTACATATACATCACATATACAATATGAATGTTCTTGATGGTTTTCACAGATGTAATAAAATGTCATATACTTGAACATACAGTATATGCAACATATATTTTAAAAGGGTTTCTGTAGCTCAAATTGTAGAGCATGGCGCTAGCAATGCCAAGATCATGTGTTCGGTTCCCAGGGAACACAAAAAAACTGATAAAAATGTATACCTTGAATGCACTGCAAGTCACTTTGGATAAAAGCGCTTGCCAAATGCGTAAATGTAAAAGCCTGTGTGTGTGTGTGTGTGTGTGTGTGTGTGTGTGTGTGTGTGTGTGTGTGTGTATATATATATATATATATATATATATATATATATACACAGTTGAAGTCAGAAGTTTACATACACTTAGGCTGAAGTCATTATAACAAATTTTTTAACCACTCCACAGATTTCATATTAGCAAACCATAGTTGTCAAGAAATTATGTCAAGCCTTTAGGCAATTAGCCAATTAGCTTCTGATAGGCTAATTGGAGTCAATTGGAGGTGTGGATGTATTTAAGGCCTACCTTCAAACTCAGTGCCACTTTGCTTGACATCATGGGAAAATCAAAAGAAATCAGCCAAGACTTCAGAAAAAATATTGTGGACCTCCACAAGTCTGGTTCATCCTTGGGAGCAATTTCCAAATGCGTGAAGGGACCACGTTCATCTGTATAAACAAATAGTACACAAGTATAAATACCATGGGACCATGCACCCATCATACCACTCAGGAAGGAGACGCATTCTGCCTCCTAGAGATGAACATAGTTTGGTGCGAAAAGTGCAAATCAATCCCAGAACTACAGCAAAGGACCTTGTGAAGATGCTGGAGGAAACAGGTAGACAAGTATCTATAGCCACAGTAAAACAAGTCCTATATCCACATAACCTGAAAGGCTGCTCAGCAAGGAAGAAGCCACTGCTCCAAAACTGCCATAAAAAATCCAAAGTTTGCAAGTGCACATGGGGAAAAGATCTTACTTTCTGGAGAAATGTCCTCTGGTCTGATGAAACAAAAATTGAACTGTTTGGCCATAATGACCATCGTTATGTTTGGAGGAAAAAGGGTGAGGCTTGCACGCCAAAGAACACCATCCCAACCATGAAGCATGGGGGTGGCAGCATCATGTTGTGTGGGTGCTTTGCTGTAGGAGGGACTGGTGCACTTCACAAAATAGATGGCATCACGAGGAAGAAAAATGATGTGGCTATATTGAAGCAACATCTCAAGACATCAGCCAGGAAGTTAAAGCTTGGTTGCAAATAGGTCTTCCAAATGGACAATGACTCCAAGCATACCTCCAAAGTTGTGGCAAAATGGCTTAAGGACAACAAAGTCAAAGTATTGGAGTGGCCATCACAAAGCCCTGACCTTAATCCGATAGAAAATTTGTGGGCAGAACTGAAAAGGCGTGTGCGAGCAAGGAGGCCTCCAAACCTGACTCCGTTACACCAGTTCTGTCTGGAGGAATGGGCAAAATTCCAGCAATTTATTGTGAGAAGCTTGTGGAAGGCTACCCAAAACATTGGATCCAAGTTAAACAATGTAAAGGTAATACTACCAAATACATACAAAGTGTATGTAAACTTCTGACCCACTGGGAATGTGATGAAAGAAATAAAAGCTGAAATAAATCATTCTCTCTACTGTTATTCTGACATTTCACATTCTTAAAATAAAGTAGTCATCCTAACTGACCTAAGAGAGTGAATGTTTTCTACGATTAAATGTCAGTGAAAAACTGAGTTTAAATGTATTTGGCTAAGGTGTATGTAAACTTCTGACTTCAACTGAATGCTCATATATGGCCATGTATCAGATTTCTGTATGAAAAAAAAAGGAAAAAAAAAAAAAAAAGGGTTTTGGCTGGTTTAAGCTGTTTCTTAGGGAAACCTAACTGTGTTTAGCTCATACAGTATACAGTTTATTTGTACTGTACTTCAAAGTTAACCTGCTTGGTGAGGAGGCTTTGTGGGTCATCCATCTACCAGGGTTTGGAAAGGTTGTGAATAGTTGTTGTCTTGGGCAGCCATTTCACTCTGCATTCCCCATTCCACTTCGTGTCAGCGTCTGTGATAACATATCTGAGTGGGATAGTCTGATGATATCTTGCTAATGGATTTAAATGATGTTCCCTGCTGGATCTCTCAGCCAAGAGCAGCCATTTCTCCCAATTTCCATCTGGTCTACAGCTCCACATTCCTCTTAAACCTCTTAAGTTCCTGTGGGAGCAGCACCAAGCAAATCAACTTGCAAAGTGCTATGAATATTACAACAGTGCCTCAAGGTCCATAAGATCACGTGTCGCAAACAGTCAAGGTTGACTGTTTTCTGTCACTCATCTTTGGAATTTTGCATTTGATGCTGCTCATATCTCGGCCATATGTGAATAATTCCAAGGATCGAACATTATTTGTGGCTTGTACGGGTGGTTAAGGAAGAAGCAGATTGCCCTGTTGAGAAAAAAAACAGCATTGCTGGTCACCAACATATGTTGTGTTTTGGATGCTCGTCCCCAGCATGGTGTGCTGATGTCCCAAACAGGCATTCTTAAAGGGATAGTTCACCCAAAAAATGAAGAGTCTGTAATTATTTACGTACCCTCATGTCATTTCAAACCCATATGAATTACTTTCTTCTGTGGAACACAATAAGAGGTGTTAGGCAGAATGTTGCGGTCTAACAGTCTCATTCACCATTTACTTCTATTGTATGTCAGTCCCTAACATTCTGTCTAACATCTACTTTTATGTTCTTACAGGTTTAGAATGACATGAGGGTGAGTAAATGACTACCTTAAACTGCACCCTTCTCTAAAAAAACCATGCTGGTTGAACAGCATTTTGTTTGCTTGTGAACAGCATGGCTATGCTGGTTCACCAGCTAGACCAACACCAAATGAACATTAACCAGATTAAACCAGAATGTTTGGTTTAATAAACCAAACATTCTGGTTTAATGTCCATAGACTAAAGCTAGTCTATGCACATTTGTGTGCCCATGGCAATTAAAAGAATGAGATAAATAAAATAAAAGCAAACCGAAATTGATATCTTCATCACTTTGTATATTATTATGTGACTTTTCATCTCTATGCCAAAACGACCCAATTTAACTAGCTCCTTAGAGGCTGCTGACTGGAGGAGTTGCTTAATTGTGCATCTTGCTGATGGTGCACATTTAAATTACCAAACCACATACTTAATTTCTTTGCATGCAAAACTTTGTTCTAAAAAAACGTACAAAGTTAGATTTCGATCATATTACTTCTATTTGTATCCATTTTATGATGGAAGAAATCATCATGATTTCCAACAGAATAGTTTAATAGTAAAACATAGAGGTCCATGAACTGTCTGCACTCTGCGCTTGTCTATTTGTCAGAGTTTTCTGTTGCTCTTTGATGTTTGATGAGACTTGCTATTATAGATGACAGCAAACGTGTATAGGAGAAGTGACATCTTAAAGATCCTGAAGATAATTTTATGGTACTTGTCATCTATTATTGAATAACTCATCTGTTCACATTCCTACACACTCTCACTATCCTCTCTCTCTCTCTCTCTCTCTCTCTCTCTCTCTCTCTCTCTCTCCCTTTTGGTTTTACACATACACACTTTGTCAGAAGTATCCAGAACAGTGCTCGAAGTGGGGCGGTACTCAATATGCAATATCGACAATTCTGTGCTAAGCTTTTCATAGTACCTGGAATTATTCTTGCATACTGGCAACTCTCATAAACTGTTGGTACTCTACATGTCCATGCTCGACAAGATAGTCTCCTCTATCGCTTTTACTAGACAAAGACTTAGTTTCGCAAACCAAAGTTTTTACTTTCGGCATTAAATCTTCTGCATATTGTAGCTTATTTTGGCCAAGAACAATCCATTGAGAAAAGAAGGGTTTTTTTTTAAGTTTATTTTACTAAATAAACCTAGTAAACTTTGGCAAATACAGCAACAGACTGTCACTAATTGCTAATTGTAGCAGCCCAATACCTTGTAAACAAAGAACAGTTTTCCTCAGCAAGATAATATAGGCTTTTAAAATTTAAGAGTGTAATTTTTTCAATGTTAAAATACTTACTCCTATCTTAGCTAAATATGCAGACAAATGACTGTGCTGAAGTTCAGGCATGAAACTCTGAATTGCACAAGCTGAAAGGTTCTTTGAACTTGTTATCTGTTAGCCAATCAGCTTTCTCAAATGTAATATGTCAAGCCAATCATTTCACAAAGTGCAACCTGATAGGTCCCTTGACGTAAAAATGTATTTTTGTTCTCTCTCTCTTTGCCTAACATTTAAATTTCCTCAGTTTGCAAGTAAGCCAGTTCCACTTTAGCACGCTGTGAGCATTTTCTCTGACCTCCACCTCCACCCTCCAGCTCCACTTGTCTAGATCTGCTTCATGGGGATTGTAATTATGTCTAAGCAATATGTCATACATGCTTGATGCAACATATCTTGTGTTTTTCTAATTCTGCAGCAGCAGTACTCAGTATGTTTATGTTCTGGCAGTAGCAAGCCCTTGCAGGAGGGAAAGGGCTTGACCTCGGCTTGACTCTTTCACTATGCCTTTATAAAATGAGGCATAGCAGCAGCAGCAGTGTAGCAGATCTAGTTTTCCAAGACAATATGTATATCCAATCAATATGTAATACCCACATTGACATGCTAAATCGTTCCGAGAGTTGTCATGACTGTAGGTTGATTTCCCTGAAAACAGTGGAACACTGTGGCTCTGTGACACTTAGACAAAAGATGTCTGTTCGTTTAAAGGTGTAATATGTAACAATTTTCATGTAATACTCATCTTTTTTTTTGCCAATGTGTGAACGCCTTGTAATGCAACTTAAAAAATGAGCCCTTCCCGGACTTCCTACGTTGCCTATTAAAGCCTGTAGACTCAGAACTCTGAGTAAGCCAAAACAAGCAGGGCATTTGATTTCTGGAGGGACATTTGTTCTGTTTTGGGGATCAAAACCGACCCTGAATTGGCGTTCTTCTTATTGGACAGGTAAGCTTACATAACTGCAAAGCATGTGAAATATAGTGCCATAAGGATTGATCTGTGTAATTTTAGCTAAACTACAATAGCACATGAAATGAATGCTAGACAATGTTCAAGATAATGCAAAAAGATCCAAAGTACATTTGAACAGCGGCGAAACACTTTCTTATGATGTGTTACATTCATATGAGCAGACAGAGAAGTAAGTTTGAAGTAAGTTTGGAGCAGAAGAAACAGAAATAAACCTTGTGTAAATTGTCAGCTTTATGCTAAACTAAAATGCTATTTCTAGCCATTTTACATGCACATGTTACCAGGCACGATCATATTTTTTTTATCAAGAAAATTCACGTTGGATCATAATTTCTTTTTTTCTAGTAAGACCTTTGATATTAGGGCAAAAATCGTATTCGTGATAATTTTTGTATTGTTTTCCTAAAAACCTAAAAATCTTTAAAACAAGATCGATTTTATTAATCTTGTTTTAGAAACAACACTGCATAAGATACAGGTATTTAGGTTTTTCAGAGAATGTATTTTTAACATGTGTATTTTGTCTTACTGTACTGGCAGAGATTTTATAGTCAAAACAAATGAAAAAAATCTACCAGTGCTGAAGAAGTAATCCAAAGTATTTAGAATATGTTACTGACCTTGAGTAATCTAATGGAATACGTTACAAATTACATTTTACAGCATGTATTCCGTAATCTGTAGTGGAATACATTTTAAAAGTAACCCTCCCAACCCTGACAATAGCATAAATATATAAAAATGACAGTTGTGATGGAATCACATCAGTATTGAATTGTGTCAACATATTTATAATGTACAGTCTATTTTATAAACAGCTACTGTCATCATCCACCAAATTTAGCTAACAGCTATTGATAAAGCTGGCTAGCTAGCTAACGCCGACAAAGGCTATCGTATAAATGCAGTCAATGTATCATGCAAAGAAAAATAATTACTTTAAACTACAGTCTCGCATAGTCAGACCTATATCCACACTTTGTTTTAGCCCTGTTCCAGCACTGGAGAGTCAAATATAATATACAGTTTTTAGTAAAACAATCATAACTTTGTAATTTTAATTATGCTACCTCATCTGTCAGCATGATGCCGGTGAATCACGTTGTCTCTTTGTACGTTACGTCATTGTTTTGGGCGATGCTCTCGTCCCTATGGAGTGTGTGCACGAGCAACAGGTAGCTGGCTGCAGTTCACTTAACGACCACAGGTGTCATTAATAACAAGGTTTTCTGAATCTTACATACTGCACCTTTAAGCATCCTGACCAGCCTGACACAACAACATTCGCTCAACAATGCCGTGAGATTGGGTCAGAATTATTAGACTGTTCAGGAAACCTGTTTGAAAAAAATATATCTATTTTTGCAATTAATGCTAGTGGTGATGAAATTACACACTTCACATTTAACTTTTGGCAATAGTCACTGATAATCTGTGTGCGTTGAACCTCTCTTATCTCTCTCAACCTCTTTTCATTTATTGTGACCGTCTGAGCTCAGTCTAAAGACTGACCATAAACTTCTCTTGTGAGTATGATGCAGGTCAGGGCCCCCATGCCAGCACTGTGATTGAATTTCATGCTTAACCTGTTGGGGGTCCTGAGTGCCCAGCGTTGCCTTTGAGTGGAAGAGATGGCAAGCAAATCCTTTAGCAGGAGGGCAAGGGTTTGACCTCGGCTTGACTCTTTCACTATGCCTTTATAAAATGAAATTCCTCCAAAGCTTTACTCAATGCTGACGCACCAACTGCCATTACCTCCTCTGCTTTGGCTTTTATTTCCCCAAGCCGCGAGATGCCAACCACAGCGGCTTTGTAGTCAAATGTATTCCATTTGTTTGATGTATCTTTGTTGTCAGTGCTAAGCAGATCATCACTGCACATGAATATATCCACCCCAGAGTCTCCTCAACGAAAGCCATTTCTATGTTCTACCACTTTTTCTTCTCTTATTCTCTCATGCCATTTTACACAAGGTGTGTAAAATAAGGGAGGCAGATGGGTTTATTTGAAGAGTCTCTGTAGCGGGTTCTTCTGTCGAAGAAATCTTTTGAACGATTGGAATTTCACCTACTCCACTTTAAATATTAATTCTCCACCTCCTGTAGCAGAGCCCTTTGTCATCAGAACCATACAATTCAGCAGAATTCCACTCCTTCTGACGGTTACGGTGGAATGTACGCGTAAGTCTATATCGGCGAATGGCACTCCTCTGGCTTTCTCTGCATTTTGATACGTTTGACATAACAATCCATTCATCCTCAGAGATGAGCACTTTAGCACCTGTCATGACTCAAAGACTTCACAGAAAAACTCTCACCTCAATGCTCCACTTTACATTCTTGTTTTCAAAAAGGACTTTTTGTGGTTTGAAAATATGTATTCAGACTTTCCTTTTTTGCACTCTGTGTCTCATTACGTGTATTTTCTGCCCTTTTAACCTCTGCTGCATACTGTAACAGAGTTATATACGATGTGGGCTATGGAACGCAGAAAACACACTAAGCACAGTCTATAACGAGGTGAACTGGTCAATGAATTCACAGTAAACGAGTTCTGCTGTGTAGGCAAAAGGGTTATAATCAGTTTGTGTTTGATCTTGTGTCACAATTGTTCCACCTTTGTCAACTGATACTGCACATCGCCCTATACTGGACACACCCTGACCCAGTCATAATGAGAGTTAAAAGGTTAGATCACCCAAAAATGTAAATTCAGTTGTCATTTACTCAGCCTCATGTCATTCCAAACCTGTATTATTTACTTTCTTTCACAGAGCACATAAAGTTTTGAAGAATGTTCTGGTTGCGCTTTTTCATATAAAGCAAGTGAGGACTGGGGCTGTCAGGCTGACAAAATGACAAAAAAGCACCATAAATGTATCTTAAAAGTGGTCCACATGTCATATGTGCTATATTCCAAGTCTTCTGAAGCCATACAATAGTGATTGTGTAAATAGCTGACTGAAACTTAAGTTGTTGTTCACTGAAAATCTTGACATTCATCTAGCTGTCCTTGGTGCACGTTCATGAATGTTCTGAAGTAGCAATATCGGATTTATTAACAAATCATGTTAAATTAGCCGGATCCACATTCAACAAGACTTTAATTAACACAAACACTAAACTGAAAACATAACATCACAACATAAACACACACGAACACTGCTGCATGTGTGCCTCTCTTTCTCTCTCTCTTTCTGGCATCCCCGGCTCCTCCTTTATCACTCTCCCGCTGATTGGGCAACTCATTGCCGGGTATGCATCCTCATGGCCCGGCCACACCCTCCTCCTCGTCACATCATTCTTTTGAGCCAGATCTTGTCAATTAATCAAATGATCCTGATTGTAGTTTTTTGTTTGTTTTGTTTACAATTCTTATGTTTTTTGTCTTGGATGTTGTCTGCCTTATTGTCTATGACAGACAAACACTTTTGGACATTGGTTCTGCAATTACACACCCTAAACTGGACTTCAAATTCCTCAATGCTGACCGCTGTTTACAAACAGGCCAGTGGAGCCCTTTGTCTGGGCAGCCCAGCCGCGGAAACGCAAAAGGAAAAGGGGAAACAGAGCCGGCGTTTTCATCAGAGTAAGACGTCGTGCAAATTGACCCCTGTTACCCAGTATTCTACTGGCAAATGTTCAGTCTCTGGACAACAAGCTCTGCGAGCTGAGAGCGCGGATCTCTGTCCAACGAGAGACGAGGGACTGCTGCATTATCTGCCTTACAGAAACTTGGATGTCTGCAGAGATTCCAGACTCAGTCATTGAACCCGCGGGGTTCTCCGTGCACCGAGCGGACAGAGCGAAAGACCTCTCAGGTAAAAGCAGAGGTGGTGGTGTATGTTTTATGATCAACAAATCCTGGTGTGATCAGAGGAACTTACATTCTATCAAGTCTTTCTGCTCTCCTGATCTGGAATTTCTCATGCTTCTGTGTCTACCATTCTGGCTACCGAGGGAATTCACAGCGGTCATTATCACTGCTGTGTATATCCCGCCACAAGCCGACACAGACCAGGCACTCAAGGAACTGTATGGGATTATAAGCAAGCAGGAAACCGCACACCCTGATGCCGCATTCATTGTGACCAGGGACTAAGACAATCTCAAATCAGTCGCACCAAAATACCACCAACACATCAGTTTTAACACACAAGGGGACTGGGTTTTGGACCATTGCTACTCTCCCTTCTGGGATGGCTACAAATCCCTCCCCCGCCCACCATTTGGCAAATTGGACCACTCTTCCATTCTGCTTCTGCCCGCTTACAGGTAGAAACTGAAACAGGAAGCACCCACCCTCAGAACGATCCAGTGCTGGTCGGACCAATCAGACTCTATGCTACAAGACTGTTTTGATCACGCGGACTGGGAGATGTTCCGGTCCGCCTCTGCTGACAACATTGAGCTTTACGCTGATAGCGTAACGTGTTTCATCAGAAAGTGCGTAGAGGACGTTGTTCCGACCAAAACAATACGGATCTACCCGAACCAGAAACCTTGGATTAATAGCGATGTTCGCGCGGCACTTGATGCATGGACCTCCGCTTTTAATTCCGGGAACGCGGAGGAGCATAAACAAGCCAGTTATGCCCTCCGAAAAATCAGAGCAGCAAAACATCAGTACAGGAACAAGATTGAAGGACAGTTCAACACCACCAACTCTAGAAACATGTGGCAGGGAATTAACATCATCACAGACTTTAAAGGGAATAAAACTCCGCCATGAACACCGCTGCCTCTCTCCCGGATGAGCTAAATACTTTTTATGCTCGTTTCGAGGGAAATAACAGTGCCCTCCTGGAGAGAGCTCTCAAGGCCGAAGCTACAGAGGTAAGTTCACTCTCCGTCTCTGTAGCGGAAGTAACCCGATTCTTCCGACGGGTGAATATTCGTAAAGCCGCGGGTCCAGACGGCATTCCAGGCCGTGTCATCAAAGCGTGTGCGAACCAACTGGCTGGTGTTTTTACAGAAATTTTCAACCTTTCCCTCTCTTTGTCTGTAGTCCCCACATGCTTTAAAACGTCCACCATTGTGCCTGTTCCAAAGCAATCCAAAATCACTTGCTTAAATGACTGGCGTCCTGTTGCTCTGACTCCCATCATCAGCAAATGCTTTGAGAGACTAATTAGAGATTAGAGACTTCCTGTCAAGCAGATGCCAGGTGGTTAGAATGGGCAGCAACATCTCCTCATCACTGACCCTCAACACTGGAGCTCCGTGGGGCTCTCAGCCCACTCCTGTATTCTCTGTACACACATGACTGTGGCAATACACAGCTCCAATGCCATCATGAAGTTTGCTGATGACACAACGGTGGTAGGTCTGATCACTGACAATGATGAAACAGCCTGCAGAGAGGAGGTGCACACTCTGACACACTGGTGTCAGGAGCACAACCTCTTCCTCAACGTCAGTAAGACAAAGGAGCTTGTGATGGACTTCAGGTGAAGAGAAAGTGAACACAGCCCCATCACCATCAATGGAGCACCAGTGGAGAGAGTCAGCAGCTTCAAGTTCCTGGGTGTCCACATCACTGAGGAACTCACATGGTCGGTCCACACTTAGGCCATTGTGAAGAAGGCTCATCAGCGCCTCTTCTTCCTGAGACGGCTGAGGAAGTTTGGAATGAACCACCACATCCTCACACGGTTCTACACCAGCACTGTAGAGAGCATCCTGACTGGCTGCATCTCCGCCTGTACGGCAATAGCACCGCCCACAACCTGCAAAGGGTGGTTCGAACTGTCAGACACATCATCGGAGGTGAGCGTCCCTCCCTCCAGGATATATATACCAGACGGTGTGTGAAAAAAGCACAGAGGATCATCAGAGACTCCAGCCACTCGAGCCGTGGGCTGCTCTCACTGCTACCATCAGGCAGGCGGTATCGCAGCATCAGGACCCGTACCAGCCGACTACATGACAGCTTCTTCCCCCAAGCAATCAGACTTTTGAACTCTTGATCTCACACGATCAAATACATCAGCACTGCACTTTATTAATCTTATATCTCACACCGGACTGTCATAAATGATATTCTCTCTTTACAACACACTGGCAACTTACTATCAACCGACAGCCTGAATGTCAATACAGTACAATACAACCTACTATATATTTTATATATACAATATATACTATTTTTTTTTTTTTTTTTTTATTGTGTAATGTGAATTGTGTGTATTGTATACTGTACATTGTATTTTATTATTTGTATAATGTGTTGTGGGTAATTATGTTTATATTAGATTTAAAATGTGTTGTGTAAATCTGATGTTTATTGTAAATTGGTATATGTCTCATCACTGTCATGACTACTATGTTGCTCGGAACTGCACCCACGAATTTCACACAATATTGCACTTGTGTATATGGTTGTGTGACAATAAAAGTGATTTGATTTGATTTGATTAAACTGCTCTGAATGATTAGTTCACAAAACGAATTGAAACTTGGGATATAGCGCACAAGTCATATGGACCACTTATACTTTTATGGTGCTTTTGTGTCATTTTACCTTGACAACCCCAGTCCAATTTAAATTTCATAGAAAAGAGTTTTAACGTGCGATTATAATAAGTGTGAGCAGTCACTGTGTATGTCAAGGAATAGATTTGTGGAATCCTCTGTTGAAGCTTAGTGAGGTGCAGAACTACAAGCAGGGTAGGACGATCTAGCTCCCGACACGTGGGCAAAGACGAGGTATCTTCCGTGGAAACCCAGCTGACATGCAGCGAACTTGAAGGCAACCACACACCCAACATGCAGAGAACCAACAGATACATGAGACAGGACCAACTAGGCAGAGAGAGTAAGGTTAGTTACTTCACACCAAACAACAATCTAGCGAGACATTCAGTGAACACTGAACTACATTTAACATTAAATCAGACAATCCAGCCAAGGACATGACACAGGAGGGGATTAATACGATGATGCCAAAACTATAGTTGCTACGATGATGCCATGGTCCTCGTCAGACAAAAACCTAACCTGACAAGGTGACAGGGCATCACTGGAGAGCGCACGGCAGTAACTCGTGCACGGCGGCCAAAAACAACCAGACCCATGCGCTCACACAAAGAACGTACACAAAACACGAGACAGACAGGGGACGATGATGCCACGGTCCCGTCAGACAGAAACCCAACCTGACAAGGTGACAGGACCGTGACAAGAGTTGCCAGAATATTCTTCAAAAATTCCTCTTTTGTGTTCCGGGGTTAAGAGTAAATGATGACAGAATTTTCATTTTTGAGTGAACAACACTTTAAAATCCTTCTGTGCTGATCTGATTCTCTTAGCGGCAAATGAAAACTGACAATGACCCTGTGGCAGCGGGGGCGTGGTCAAGCATCTCTCCGGAGAGAGAGAAAGCGGTAAGGGCGCTTAGACCTGAGCTAAATTATGTCTAACACCTGTCTCTAATTTCAGTGAGCACGGGGAGAGCGGCATAAAGAGGGCCACGCAGCACTCAGAAAAAAGAGAGAGCCTGGGTACTAGAGACCTCATTGTGAAGCCAAGAGCTGATTATTGCAAAGCTGAGAGTTTATTTTTCTGAAATAGTTATTTATGTTTAGACCGAATTATTGAACACGGTGAAAGCCCTGGAAGAGTGCATTTGCTGCAGTGGGGAGAATAAAAGGCTTACCTGAACCACAAAAAGCTGCTTCTTGCCTCCTCCTTTAACCGAGAAGTGTTACAGACCCATTAAACAATTTTAGCTAACAGGGCACTTCAGAGTATTCAGAGAGGTCTCGGAAAGCCAGTATTTGTGAGGCTGATACATTTGTTTTTAAGTGCATAACATTTTTCCCCCTAGAAGGTCTCTCCACTTACCAGGACCACATTAGCAAAACAAAATGGCACTTTAAATGTCCTTTTTTGTCTCTCTGTATGATCATCAAATGTACTTAATCAAATGTCTACTGGCAAAAGAGGGCAAGCCGTCTTTTATGAAATAAAAGGCCTTATGTTTCCAATAGTAGTTCACCTAAAAATGAAAATTCTCTAATCATGCCATCCCAGATGTGTATGACTTTCTTTCCTCTGCTAAACACAAACAAAGATTTTAAGAAGAATATTTCAGCTCTGTAGGTTCTCACAATGCAAGTGAATGGGTACCAAAATGTTGAAGCTCCAAAAGCATATAAAGGCAGTATAAAAGTAATCCTTAAGACTCCAGTAATTAAAACCATATTTTCATAAGCGATATGATAGGTGTGGTTTAGAAAAATGTCAATATTTAAATGCTTTTTTACTATCAGTCTCTATCAGAGACTGTTTAGCACAGACAGGCCACTTCTATTAAAATGAATGGTAGAAACTGGAATGCCCAACAGTCTACAGATGTAGAAAGAAAGTCCCGCCTTACAGGTAAAATAGCCAATCAGCTTTTAGGTACAGACATCGCCTCTCAATCATGCGCATTAGCCATACAAGCTGGGAAAAATTTGTTTTTTAGCATAATCTGAGGTAAAGTAGCACAATTTATGATACCCTTGTTGACAGATTTTACTGCTGATTTTAAATGTTTTCTTTGATCGTAATCGTGACCAACCGTTTTGGAGATTTCTGTCTTTCCCAATTCAAGTAGATAGGAGCTGCACTGGCATGACTGGAAGTAGCCTCCTGAGAGCATTCCAAACATGGCCGACAGTGGACTGACTTGCTAGAAAGACTTTGGTCTCTACTTTCACTTTCGCATTCTTCTTCTTTTTTTAGTTTTTGGCGATTCACGTTCTTCATGCATATCACCACCTACTGGGCCGGGAGGCGAATTTATGGTAAAAATGGAATAAAATATTGATCTGTTTCTTAACCACACATCATATCTCTTCTGAAGATATACTGTAGATTTAACCACTCAAGCCTTATGGATTACTTTAATGCTGTTTTTATGTGCATTTTAGAGCTTCACATTTTTGGTACCCATTCACTTGCATTGTGAGGACTTACAGAGTTGAAATATTCTTCTAAAAATCTTTGTTTGTGTTCAGCAGAAGAAAGAAAGTCATACACACCTGGATGGCATGAGGGTGAGTAAATGATGAGAGAATTTTGAACTATTCCTTTAAGAGCAGTCATTCTTAAAGATCCATACACTTTGGGATATACGTATGTAGTTGTGAAGGATTTATAACAAGATGTTAAATCTAAAAAGCAGGTTTGTACGATCATGGAAAATTTGTATATCAGGGAATTTTAAAATAGTGTTTTCCAGGCATAGAAAAGTCATGGAAATTTACATAGCAAACACATTTTATAGATTTGCTCTGCTGTAAAATCTTTTATCAGCTAGATATTTCCATATTCTCCATAAATCAATCAATCCAACCCAAAATTGCTATGAATGATTCATTAGCGAATCAGTCTGAATTTGAATGATTTTCAAAAATCCTTACACAGTGTTCACAAACAACTGAAAAGGTCACGTAAAAGTCAGGAAATCCATTGCTCAAAAAGTGTTGAAACACTGGACAAAAGGGCATTTTTTATGTCCTCAATTCAATTTGCTGCTCTTCACAGATAATGTCTCTTTAAGTAATCTAGAAATTATCTTACAGAATTTGTGATCCGGCAGACACTGGCAGTGTGCGGTTGCTTTTATTATGTAAAGTCACAGATAAGAGCGGGTGTGAAACTGATATGATCGTCTCAGATTTGCTTATTAAAGATATCCCGCTGTCTCTGTTTCCATGACATTGAAATCAGGGAATCCAGGATTTTTTGGAATGAAAGTTTTTAGAAATGCTAGTGACAAGAGGAAGAGAACAGTTTTTTCTTGACAACTCTGCTCTATAGTGAAGCTTCAATGGGTGCCGTGCTTTAGCTTTTTTAATAGCCTAATCTAAATAAATGTTGTTACGAACAATTTCATAAACATTTTTCATTTGATGAGTTTGAGTTTGTCTTCTGACAAACGAGGGATTGATGCAAAAAGGAACAGCAACCAACCAATACACAATCTCTCTGTCTCTCCGATGTCTCCTGAAAGTGTGAATATTTCAAATTTGATATTTTCAGATTTCAAAAAGAAACCTTTTCATTTGGAAATTAATGTGTAATATCAACTGAACACTAAATTGTAATAATATTTTGAAATGTATTAAAGGAAATCTTTGAGAATAATGCTGTTTATTGTGACCTTAGTTGAAAGTTTTTTTCATGGAAGTGAGTTATTTGTCACGTTTTTTCTTTGTTTGTTTGTTTGTTTTTTGAAGAGAGAGACCTTGGTCTCTCTCTTCAAATCATTCGTGCATATAAAACGAGATTATAACTTGAATATTTGTCTTGTACATCTGGGCAGGCCTGACACTCCTGTTTCCACTGATTGGTCAACGCGCACCATCATCTGTTCTTCCTCAACCCCGTTCATAGCAAATAAGAGTTCATCATGTTCAAGTTTGCTGATTGCTTTTGCATATAGATTCTAATCATTTTAATGAAGAACATTAATATTTCTTAGAAAAACTTCTGACTTCTGCTTGTTTATTGCAATCTTATCAAGCAATGGACACCTGGATATGACAACCAATGAACTCAGCAACTCGCTTTTGTCACCGCGGGATGGGTTCCTTTTTTTAAAAGGAACATTATGAATTGGGATGCTGTGCACAGACCTAACTGTAACTAAATATACTTTGTTATCTGGTCATTATTGTTGTTGTTGTTGTTGTTGTTAATGGTAATTAAATCAAGCCAATAATTGCAGGGGAAACATAAGGGGAAATATAAATTTCATTGGATGTGAATAAGCCTAACAGGACAAGGACACCAAAGGACCATAGGATTTTTTGAGGGAAGGATCTCAGCCCATATTGTTCATGTATTATTATTTATTTTATTCTCTCTTTCAGTTTTTTTTTTTTCATTCGTAGTTACACGTTTTGCTTTCCTCTCTTTATTTGGCAAGTCTCACGTTCATTGTTGGGGAACTTTACTTTACTTACCACCTATCCGAAGCCCTCTCGCCTTTCCATTGAATTTATGAAATAAAATGCAAATAAACTCACCCTGATTCTGATTTACTTTCGCTGACATGCAGTTGCATTTTGCTTGATTTATAAAAAATAAAAATAAAAAAAATCATTAGACCTACTTATCTGAACCTGAAAACGGCCCCCTCACACTGAAAGCATGACTACCTAGTGTAATTAATTTATTGGTCATCTGAGTAATTGATCTTCCGTTTTGTTAAACTTTTTTTTTATCAAAAAGGTAAATGTAATAGGCCTACACCAAAAGTGTATTAAAAGTGTTGCCCGTTAATCCAACCTGGTTTTAGAGAAGCGCATTGCTGGTAGGCTACATCAAGCCAAAAACCCAAAGCACTCACATGGGGTATAGGCCTAATATTAATAAGGCCGGCTATTATAATGGGGTAATAATATTATAAAACATAATCAAATTGTGGCTATAAGAGCCTTACTTAGACTTTGTACAACAATTATTTTACTTAATTCCCATTAAGTTTTAAACACATTCGCTGTCCATAAATAATATTGTATTTGCTAATAGTTGAACGCATATAGTGAAGGTAACATCTTGTCTGTATGTAGATCATACAGTCCAGGTGTTAAAGAAAGACAACTGCATAATAGATAAGGGTTTCATTTTATTCAATCAGTTCATGGTTAGATGTTGTCAGGGTTGGGGAGTAATGGAATACACGTAACTGGATTACGTATTTCAAATACAAATTATAAGTAACTATTCCACTACAGTTACAATTTAAATCATTGGTAATTAGAATACAGTTACATTCAAAAAGTATTTAGATTACTGAAGAGATTACTTTGCATTTTATTTTCATTTATTTCATTTAATATTTAGTCCTTTCAGATGGAAAACACTTATACATATAAATGATGCGATCCAAAGTGCATTTGAACAACGGTGAAACACTTTCTTATGATGTTACATTAATACGTGCAGACAGAGGTTTGATAAGTTTGAAGTAAGTTTGGAGCAGAAGAAATAGAGAAGAAAAAGCTAAAATGCTATTTCTAGCCATTTTACATGCACGTTACCAGACACAATCATATTTTTTTATCAAGAAAATTCACGTTAGATCATAACTTCTTTTTTTCTAGTCAGAACTTTGATATTAGGGCAAAAATCTTATTCTTGATAATCATTTTTGTATTGTTTTCCTGTGAAAATATCTAAAAATCCTTAAAACAAGATCAATTAGATTAATCTTGTTTTAGAAACAACACTGCATAAGATATTTAGGTTTTTCAGAGAATGTATTTTTAACATGTGTATTTTGTCTTACTGTACTGGCAGAGTTTGTATAGTCAAAGCAAGTGAAAAAATCTACCAGTACTGAAGAAGTAATCCAAAGTATTTAGAATACGTTACTGACCTTGAGTAGTCTAACGAAATACGTTACAAATTACATTTTTCAGCATGTCTTCTGTAATCTGTAGTGGAATACATTTCAAATGTAACCCTCCCAACCCTGGATGTTGTATCCTAAAAATAAAATGAAAACTATTTGTAGCCATTAAAAATGTAAAGTTCATTACACCCCCATCGATATTTCACTTTTAAAAAGGTATACAGATAGACATGTCAGGCAAAATTAAGTCCTTTCTGACTGTTGCCATGGCAACATGCATCGCGAGCACTGCATTGACAGTAAAAAAAAAAAAAAGCTGTCCTCAATGTGATAAACATGCGGTGATTTAGCGCTTGCCATGTCCCATGTGAAAAGGCTTTTATTCTGATAAAAAGGAATGAGGAAGAGCAGATGACATTGCAGGTTTAACCAATCATTAGAAATGGGCATGTCACATCCATCCACTAAAATTTTACACTTATTTTAAGCGCTTGAATGAAAAAACTAGAAATCGAGCTGAATTCCTGTTTTTCTAGTTCTTATATGAAACGAAAAAATGAAAAATAAAAGTGTTTTCTCAATTTTGATCATTTCTTTCTAAATGAAAAATTAGTAAATGGTCGGTTTATTGGTTATTCCTTTTTGAAGACAAAAACGAGAAAACAAATTATCTGAAGACACATGGGTCTGTGTACGTTTTGTCCATTTCATTTCCTTTTTGGAAAGGAATAACGAGAAAGGAAAAGACTAGTTTAACAAACGGAAAACAAGAATTCGGCTCAATTTCTCCTTTTTTGTTTATTGTTTAAAAATTGGTTTATTGCTTAAATATTTCATTCACACTTAAATATTTCATTCATCTGATTGGTCAGACCGCCCCATCTTCTGTATGGCCTTAATTCTGTCAGGCATAATAAGAGTCAGGACGGCTCTGCCAATGTGTTTGCACTTTAATAAATTAATGTTGCGAACCATCACTCACTGTTAATTACGCATGCCATTTGAAGCTGAAATATGTCGCTGGGCACAAAATAAGTGCTGTTGCGAAGTATTGCCTCAAATGTTCGACGCGTGAGAGATCGCAAGCCCAGAATATATACTGGCACAGAGTTTGGTGTATTATTTATTATTTTTATATTTAATAACATTGTATATGATTTTGATTTTGATGTTTCCATGTCACATTGATAAATGCAATGAAGATTGTTCCATCACTTTTGATAAAAGTGTAAACTAAATAATGTTTGGGTATTAGCCTACTGTAAGAGCAACAAGTGGAGTGAATGTAAAAATCTAATAAACATTACCATGATAACATGTCCGTAACATTTCCCACTTGTCTTGAGTGAACGTTTAATAAGCTCACTAGGTGTTTGTGTGTTTGTTTGTTCTGGGCAGTATTTGTGCAGTAGGGCCTATGGCAAAAAGCAAAACTTGTTACAACTGTACATAGTCCACCCCCCTTTGGAACGGAAAAAAGTTTGGCAGATTAAAAATAGACAAGACAAATTTTTTGTAACTTAAACCATCTGACTGAGTGTTTTGTTTTTGCCAATTCCTGCAGTCACAATTGTTTAGTAAGTAAGGTTCAAGCAGGGTTTGTGCAATGGAGAAAGTTGTTCAGTGAAGACATCTTAAAAAGTTCTGTAATATCAAGTTCAGTTTTGGTTGCATGCGTTGTTGTAAGGATAAAATAAAAGTTGTTATACATTGCATTTTCCATTGTTTTGACTGACCTACACATCTGCCTGCAGACACTCAGCTGTGTGAATTTATTTGTAGATTTAACAAGATTAACAGAAGCCCTTCACATTAACTGAATGTGATTTATCAATACCTAGTACATCTTAAAATATAGAGATCATGACAAATGAAGAAACTGCCAAACCAGTCACTTTAGAATGCGTTTATAGTCTGGAAAATCCAAACCAAAGCTGTGCTGGACAAACATTAAATGTATTAAGCAGTGGGAATAACCAATACCTTGAAAGAAATGAACAAGCCTCAGAGAAACATATCATGCAATTAAGTATCTAACAAAATTAATAATAATATATAAAAAAATCAAATAAATGCCTGCTGCCTTTTTACTAATTTACAGGGTTAAGAAGATTGGTTTTAAATTGTATTCCACAGACGACAGAATACAATCTGTGAAATGTAATTTGTAATGTATTTGGTTAGATTACTCAAAGCAGTGTGATCGAATTACTTTGGATTATATCTTTAACACTGTTTTTAAATTGAATTACTGCAGAAACTCTCCTCAGATTGCAATTCATATAACTATTTTTTAGTTGATATAATTCTATTTCTAATTCAAAGTAAACTCCTTAGTTATCAACATTTTTTATAACCAACGATTCACATTGGATTAAAGCCTAACTGTAACAGTACAGTTCCTATTCACATTTCGTATCTGAATTCAAACCCTATTCTGTTACTCCCCAACCCTGCTAATTGTTTCAGGTATTAAGGTTATGTTCATTGATTTAATTATTCGTTTTTATTAATGTGACGAGGAGGAGGGCGGGGCCGGGAGGACACACAGCCAGCCCTGGATCGGTCTAATCATCCGGGAGGGGGAAAAAGACGAGCCAGATGCTCCAGTTGAGAGAGAGAGAGACGTGGTGACTGGGCGACAGAGCATCCGGGAGCTGGCGAGCAAGTTCTTCTCGCTCTCTCTCCTCTCACTCTCTCTCTGTCAATCTGCCTCGCTCTTTCCCTTTCCCTTTCCCATTTCCCTCCCCTCATCTCTCCCAGGGCTCCAAAAGGCGGGGAAGACCTGCCGGCAGGAAGGGAGGGGAGTGCGTCATGCCGGGTTTTTTTTTATTTCTTTCCAAATGTAGTCGTGTCAGTTCATGCCTTAGAACACAAAATATGTGAATGTCTTGCACACGATTTATACTTAATCAGGAGCAGGTGCAAATACTGGACTCAAGATGGCGCCGAGTATGGCTGCTGCGTTGCGAGCTCCGACACAACATTGCAGTTTTTTGTTTGTTTTGTTTACAGTTCTAATGTTTTTATCTTGGATGTTGTCTGCCTTATTGTATACGATAGACAAACACTTTTGGACATTGGTTCTGCAATTGCACACCGAAAACCGGACTTCCAATTCCTCAATGCCAACCGCTGTTTACAAACACGCCAGCAGAGCCCTTTGTCTGGGCTGCCCGGCCACGGAAACGCAGAAAGAAAAGGGGAAATAGAGCCGGCATTCTCATCAGAGAAAGACGTTGTGCAAATCGACCCCCGCTACCCAGTATTCTATTGGCAAATGTTCAGTCTCTGGACAACAAGCTCTGCGAACTGAGAGCGTGGATCTCTTTCCAACGAGAGATCAGGGACTGCTGCATTATCTGCCTTACAGAAACTTTGATGTCTGCGAAGATTCCAGATTCAGCCATCGAACCCGCGAGGCTCTCCGTGCACCGAGCAGACAGAGCGAAAGACCTCTCAGGTAAAAGCAGAGGTGGTGGTGTGTGTTTTATGATCAACAAATCCTGGTGTGACCAGAGGAATGTACATTCTTTCAAGTCTTTCTGCTCTCCTGATCTGGAATTTCTCATGCTTCTGTGTCGACCATTCTGGCTACCGAGGGAATTCACAGCGGTCATTATCACTGCTGTGAACAACCCGCCACAAGCCAACACAGACCGGGCACTCAAGGAACTGTTATGGGAGTATAAGTGAGCAGGAAACCGCGCACCCTGAAGCCATGTTCATTGTGACCGGGGACTTTAACAAAGCCAGTTTCAAATCAGTCACACTGAATACCACCAACATATCAGTTTCAACACACAAGGGGACCGGGTTTGGGACTGGGCTACTCTCCCTTCCGGGATGGCTACAAATCCCTCCCCCACCCACCATTTGGCAATTCAGACCACTCTTCCATTCTCCTTCTGCCCGCTTACAGGCAGAAACTGAAACAGGAAGCACCCACACTCAGAACGATCCAGTGCTGGTCGGACCAGTCAGATTCTATGCTACAAGACTGTTTCGATCATGCGGACTGGGAGATGTTCCGGTCCGCCTCTGATGACGACATCGAGGTTTACGCTGATAGCATAATGTGTTTCATCAGAAAGTGCGTAGAGGACGTTGTTCCGACCAAAACAATACGGATCTACCCTAACCAAAAACCATGGGTTAATAGCGATGTTCACGCGGCACTTAATGCGCGGACCTTCGCTTTTAATTCCGGGAATGCGGAGGAGCATAAACAAGCCAGTTATGCCCTCCGCAAAACTATCAGAGCAGCAAAACGCCTGTACAGGGACAAGATTGAAGGACAGTTCAACACCACCGACTCTAGAAGCATATGGCAGGGAATTAATATCATCACGGACTACAAAGAGAATAAAAACTCAGCCGTGAACACTGCTGCCTCTCTCCCGGATGAGCTAAATATTTTTTATGCTCGTTTCGAGGGAAATAACAGTGCCCTCCTGGAGAGAGCTCTCAAGGCCGAAGCTACAGAGGTTAGTTCGCTCTTTGTCTCTGTAGCGGATGTAACCTGCTGTCCTTCCGACAGGTGAATATCCATAAAGCCGCGGGTCCAGACAGCATTCCGGGCCACGTTATCAGAGCGTGCGCGAACCAACTGGCTGGTGTTTTTATGGACATTTTCAACCTTTCCCCCTCCTTGTCTGTAATCCCCACATGCTTCAAAACGTCCACAATTGTGCCTGTACCAAAGCAATCCAAAATCACTAGCTTAAATGACTGGCGTCCTGTTGCTCTGACCCCCATCATCAGCAAATGCTTTGAGAGGCTAATCAGAGATTATATCTGCTCTGTGCTGCCTGCCTCACTGGACCCATTGCAGTTTGCATACCGCAATGACCGTTCCACTGATGATGCCATTGCATCTACACTACACACTGCTCTCTCCCACCTGGAAAAAAGGAACATTTATGTGAGAATGCTGTTTGTAGGCTACAGCTCAGCATTCAACACCATAGTGCCCTCCAAGCTTGATGAGAAACTCCGGGCTCTGGGCTTAAACAGCTCGCTGTGCAGCTGGATCCTGGACTTCCTGTCAAGCAGACGCCAGGTGGTTAGAATGGGCAGCAGCATCTCCTCATCACTGACCCTCAACACTGGAGCCCCACAGGGCTGTGTTCTCAGCCCACTCCTGTATTCCCTGTACACACATGACTGTGTGGCAACACACAGCTCCAGTGCCATCATTAAGTTTGCTGATGATACGACGGTGGTAGGTCTGATCACTGACAATGATGAAACAGCCTACAGAGAGGAGGTGCACACTCTGACACGCTGATGTCAGGAGCACAACCTCTCCCTCAGCGTCAGCAAGACCAAGGAGCTTGTGGTGGACTTCAGGAGAAAAGACAGAGAACTCAGCCCCATCACCATCAATGGAGCACCAGTGGAGAGAGTCAGCAGCTTCAAGTTCCTTGGTGTCCACATCACAGAGGAACTCACATGGTCCATCCACACTGAGGCCATTGTGAAGAAGGCTCATCAGCACCTCTTCTTCCTGAGATGGCTGAGGAAGTTTGGAATGAACCACCACATCCTCACACGGTTCTACACCAGCACTGTAGAGAGCATCCTGACTGGCTGCATCACTGCCTGGTATGGCAATAGTACCGCCCACAACTGCAAAGCCCTGCAAAGTGTGGTGTGAACTGTCAGACACATCATTGGAGGTGAGCTTCCCTCCCTCCAGGACATATATACCAGGCGGTGTGTGAAAAAAGCTTGGAGGATCATCAGAGACTCCAGCCACCCGAGCCATGGCTGCTCTCACTACTACCATCAGGCAGGCGGTATCGCAGCATCAGGACCCGTACCAGCCAACTTCATGACTGCTTCTTCCTCCAATCAATCAGATTTTTGAACTCTTGATCTCTCACGATCAACATACATCAGCACTGCACTTTATTACTCTTACTCTTATATCTCACACCGGACTGTCATAAATTATATTCTCTCTTAACAACACACTGGCAACTGACTATCAACCGACAGCCTGAATGTCAATACAGTACAATTCAACCTACTGTATATTTTATATATACTTTATATATTATTTTTATTGTATGTGTATTCTATATTATGTGTATGTGTGTTCTTCATTGTGTGTATGTGTGTTCTATATTGTGTTTATTGTATACTGTACATTGTATATTATTATTGTGTTGTGTAATGTGTGTATATTAGATATGTAAATTGTGTTTTGTAAATCTGATGTTTATTGTAAATTGGTATATGTCTTATCACTGTCATGACTGCTGTGTTGCTCGGAGCTGCATCCAAGACTTTCACCCACTGTTGCACTTGTGCATATGGTTGTGTGACAATAAAAGTGATTTGATTTGATACTGCCCGGACTAAACACAGCATTTGTTTTCCACATGAGATGCCTTTATCTGTCTACCAACAAAAGGCATGTCAAAAACCTGCATACTTTTTTCCTATCAAATATTTTAATGCTTGCATATGCATCAGTTCTAACACATCAGCTGGAACTCCTCTCTTTCTTTTCCTAACCCTGATACGAGGCATCGTGTGAAATGAGCACACATGCTTACAATCATACTTTTAAACTTAATCTTAACTAAAAAATATATTTTTAAAAAATACTCATCTGTCTGGCAATACTCTATCTATCTATCTACAGTATCTATCTATCTATCTATCTATCTATCTATCTATCTATCTATCTATCTATCTGTCTGTCTGTCTGTCTGTCATCTTCACAATTATTTATTCAAAATTAGATATAAAATTATTTTTTACATGTAATATTACATTTATTAAAAGTCCACACTGGCTGAGACAATTACGTTGGCATCACAATTTATGAGCAATCTCCGGTTTGCAGAAATAATGTTGCACTTGTATCCAGTTATGGAGAGCGCACAGCAGCATCTGCCCAGTGGCATCTGACACACACACACACACACACACACACACACACACAAACACACACACACACCTAGTGAGCTCTTTATTAGATTTTTACATCTGCTCCACTTGTTGCTCTTTCAGAAGGCTAATACCCAAACATTATTTAGTTTACACTTTTATCAAAAGTGATGGAACAATCTTCATTTCATTTATCAATGTGACATGGAAACACAGGTAGGGCCTACTACAAAATCATACAATGTTATTAAATATAATATAAATGTTATAAAATATAAATAATACACCAAACTCCATGTCAGCATATAGTCTCGGGCTTACGATCGTGTCGTACATTAGAGGCAACACTTCGCAAGTCACAACAGTACTTATTATGTGCCCAGCGACACATTTCGGCTTCAAATGGCATGCGTAAACAGTGAGTGGTGGTTCACGACATTAATTTATTAAAGAGTAAACACATTGGCAGTGCCGTACTGACTCTTATTCTGCCTGACAGAATTAAGGCAATACAGAATATGGGGCGGTTAGACCAATCAGATGAAAGGGGCGTTTCAGTACCGCCCACATGTGCGAATGAAATATTCAAGCCATAAACCAATTTTTAAACAATAAACAAAAAAGGAGAAATCGAGCCGAATTCTCATTTTCCGTTTGTTAAACTAAGCGAAAAAATTAGCCGTCTTTTCCTTTCTCGTTATTCCTTTCCGAATAGGAAATTAAATGGTCAAAAGGTACTCTGACCTACACGGACCGACCTTGTATCATAGTGTTCTGATTCTGAGAAGAATTCTGAGAAAAGGTTACATAGTTTAGTTTTTTGTCTTTGTCAGGCTTTCAGATGTGAATTCAGTTGCAGTTCTGTATTTCGCATTTGGTTTTTGATTGTAGGGATTTTTCATATGGCGTTTTGCTTTAACTAAGTAGTGTTTGGCCGAAGCAGCCAGCCTGATCAAACCTAGGCCTCTGCAAATCAAATGGGTTTGGTTTTATTCATTGTTTTTCAGCTTTGTTTGTATTGCAATCAGTGGAGACAATGTTGTGTTCTGCTTTGGAAATCTTTTCTGAAAATGCTGTGGTGCTGGACCAAAAGTAAATTGCTTTTTTCTATTATTATTATTTATTTTTTTTCGGTTGCTGCTGGGATGTGTTTTTGGTGAACTGGAATAATGAGAGTAAACCGCCACATGCTCACACACACACATACTTTGTAGCCTACATCCCATACACATGCTAGGTGTACTAAAACAAAAAGGCCAATAGATGGTTGCTTGACTGCCCCTTCATCCAGTGGTAGTGTGCACTGGCCTGTAGCCACATAACAACAGTCCATGGACGGGACATATTTTACATACTGCACATACATCGATCAGCCACAACATTAAAACCACATGCCTAATATTGTGTAGGACCCTCTCGTGCTGCCAAAACAGCGCCAGCCTGCATCTCAGAATAGCATTCTGAGATGCTAATCTTCTCACCACAATTGTACACTGCGGTTATCTGAGTTACCATAGAATTTGTCAGTTAGAACCAATCTGGCCATTCTCTGTTGACCTCTCTCATCAACAAGGCATTTCTGTCCACAAAACTGCTGCTCACTGGATGTTTTTTTGTTTTTGACACCATTCTGAGTAAATTCTAGAGACTGTTGTGCGTGAAAATCCCAGGAGATCAGCAGTTACAGAAATACTCAAACCAGCCCGTCTGGCACCAACAATCATGCCACGGTCCAAATCACTGAGATCAAATTTTATCCCCGTTCTGATGGTGTATGTGAACATTAACTGAAGCTCCTGCCCAATATATGCATGATTTTATGTACTGCTGCCACACGATTGGCTGATTAGATAATCGCATGGATGACTGTTGGTGCCAGATGGGCTGGTCTGAGTATTTCTGTAACTACTGATCTCCTGGGATTTTCACACACAACAGTCAGTGAGTGGCAGTTCTGTGGATGGAAATGTCTTGTTGATGAGAGAGGTCAACAGAAAAATGGCCAGACTGGTTTGAACTGACAAAGTCTACGTTATCTCAGATAACCGCTCTGTACAATTGTGGTGAGAAGAATATCATCTCAGAATGCTATTCTGAGAGGCAGGTTGGTGCTGTTTTGGCGGCACGAGGGGGACCTACACAATATTAGGCAGGTGGTTTTAATGTTGTGGCTGATCAGTGTATGCTTATAGCAGTGTATAGCTTATAACAGTTTGATATCCGAATTACTGGCACATTCCACTAGCCATCAACCCTGTTACCCAGGTTATTGTAAAAATTATTAAACAAATCTTCATTAATTTATTAAAAATATACATTTATCGAAAGCTACATATCAAACTTTCACCCCAGACTAGCCCATCCTGAGCGACAGCTTAATTTGCAACCATTATCTATTCTGCCGTAGTACATATGTATACATATTATGAGGGAAACCAAACAGGAAATAATTACATAAATTCAGAAAATATATTTATAAATTCTGAATATATACTTATAAATCTGCATACCGGTATTTAACTGTAAATTTGAATATATCATCCTGAGACCCCCGTGTGACTTCTGTGTGCATTTTCCTTTTCATTTTTTGATTTGTAACTAGTAGCACCTAATAAACAATAATAAAAAATAAAAATAAAAATAAATTTCTAGAGCAAATAGTTTTCCTAAAAAATTATATCTTCATATGTGGACAGCAGGACTAAGTTGTGATAACTATAGAAGCTAAAGAAAGTCATCAAATAGTTTGTGTCCAGGAGTGTTGGTTATTCATGTTATTGAGACATTATAGACATTACAGCTGATTTTCTAGAAAGATGAATGCATAATTCTGATTTAAAGTAATGGCCAGCATCATCAAACACTGCCAATCATGTTAAAATAAAATTTTGAATGATCAAATTCTGAATTTATGTACTGATTTTCATTGTCCCATGTCTGCCAAACATGTTGAGTGGTCCAAAAATCATCTGCAGCCTGAAACTGAACTTTTGGTTGGATTTTAGGAGTGAATGCACTTAGCTGCATAGGAAAGCTATAGGATGCACCCTTGCTCCCTATTTAGTGAATGACTTAACCTCCAGTGTGCTGTCTGTCTGCACTGGTCTCAGAACAGTTTGAAATGCACCTTATTTTAACTTCATATAAAGCCTCTGAAAGCAAAAATTTTCAGCTTGTGGATAAATAAATGTATTCACAATGTGAAAATGCAGACTAAATATATAAGAATGCATTTACTAATGTTAATGAATAGCACCTTATTGTACAGTGTTAACAAACAAAAATATAACAACCTTTAGATTAAAATTAAGCGAAATGATCCACAAATTTTTTTCTGTGAAAAGTTATTCAAAATAACTAACATGTTTTTGGAACATCTGTCAGAAAACCGCTTCACAGCACTCATCCGAGTACTTAATGTTTATCAGCGTGCCAAAGCACAAAAAATGAAAAAATATTTAAAACAGCATATCAAACGAAACTAGAGAGGCTACTCTTCACAACCAAACAGGTTTTAGTGAAATTTTTTAAAGAGGTTTCTTACCAGAGGCAATTTTGTTGGCGCTGCACCCATAGAAGCAGTTCTCAGAAATCGACGCCATGGTGTTTTGTCACGTGACTCAGTGCGTCAGATGTTTAACCCTTAAATGACTCCTTAGAGTGTCCTGAACAGTATGCAATGGGTTTAAATGAATTTAAATTATGCGTTGTGTATACCGAATCCAAAATTGTAAAAGTAAATCTGAACATGTAGTTATAAATCCTGAATATTTACTTATAAATCTGATATGCGTGTTTTACTTATAAAACACACACACACACACACACACACATATATATATATATATGTGTGTGTGTGTGTGTGTGTGTGTTTGTGTGTATTTTTTGTGTCCAGTCAAAACTTTACTTTACCTCTCTTTCTTGCTTTTGTACTAGGGTGGAGGCAGGCTTCCAGAAGGTTCTCCAGGTAGATCTGGAGGTGAACGGGCTATTGGATCCTCTGGGCAGTCGCTCAGTGACTTGGCAGATCGAGTACCCCATTTCCCGAACCCTCTCAGATGAGATCCAGACCCTCATCCACCTGGCACCACATGACCTTGTGGGCATCGTGCCATTGGCTATGGTGAGTTTAATCCTCATGAACTCATAAACACCCTGTTACAACAAAGCAAGTGTCAAAGGAATTCTTCAGCACATACATTACATACTCTCTCCAAACAGACTGAGAGAGAGACATGCTCACTGTAGAATGTACAATTCCAAATGTGCAATTTGTTGATTCCACAGGTTTGTTGTGCTTTTGTTTGGTGTGCCAAGTGTCTGCTCTTATACAAAAGACAAATTTCGACTTTAATATCACACATTTTTCATCTGCACTCATAATATTCTTGCTGTCTGCAAATTATATGCATTATTATATGTAATAACATAGTGTAGCTTCTGCTTTAATGCATAATATTTATCACACTGAAAAGACAGTCTTCTAAAGCAACAGTATGGCTGGCTCTATACTTGTACAATTTAATTACCTCTTATTTGGTTAATTGGGCATACAGTTTGCTTTATAAGGGATAAAGCAGTTGGGTTAAGGCCAAAAGTAATCTTTTTAAAATGAGAGGAAACTGGGTATGACCCAATACAAATGAGCTAAATACAAGACAATGAAGCTTATTTTTAAGTCACTATGGTTTTGAAATACTGACTGGGCTGTTTTGTTCTGTGAATTACATTGCTTTATCATTGAATGAGAGAAGTAATTTTTTATTTATTTTTTGATGACAGATTTTATCTTTTACATTCTGCGAGAAGTAACTTTTACACTATCTTGTATACTTCTTTTTCATGCGTATTAAAATTAAATCATTGTCAATCTTTTCAGCACAAACACACCTCCTTTCTATGTGAAAAGCATTATCAAGAAAAGCATTAGAACCATTAAAGTATGCCAGATTGTGGTTTTGGCAAGAATTGCATTGAGAGAATATAAATTGTATTCAGCACAGAATCGGGTGCTAAAACAATGCAGTCAGCATGTGCAAATAAACAGAGCTATCAGTGGGTGCAATCTATTCTTAGTGAATTCCTCCCTTTGACTCCTTTTGGCCTGTCTTAATTGTTTTTTTTTTTTCTGTGCAGCACTGACATTGCTGCTTGGTCACACAGGTTCTCTCACACACACACTCACCCTATGGCAGCCTTTCCCCTTGTCCATAACAATGACATTGCCACCACACCTTGTTAAACTTAATCAAGACTTCATTAAGCCACCAGCAGAGTCAGTGGGCAGCTTTAATCACCCTGAGCACGGCGATCCGCTCCCTCTTTCTCTACCTGTCTAATGTAGAGGAACCAAAGAGCTGTACAGACCAGTGTGACAGGAACAATGGCATACGATAACAAAGGCAAGGGACTCCAATCTGTCCCATCGGAGGCGCTTGCTCCATTAGAATTAGCTTTTTCCCCCTCTTGCGGATGCCGTGTAATTCCGGCCTGCCAGCTGTATCTTCGGCCTCATTAGAGAGGACTTCCACTGTGGACCCTTCCCTACTCAATGCTCACCCTCGTCTCAAGCCCCCCTTACCAACCCTTTATCACTGGTGCATTTCACACAACAATCACGGCTGCCGACAGCGAGACAGCAGCAACCAATCACTTCTGTTGTCTGGCCCTGTGATGGAGAGCATTTGTCTTGAGTTCTCTTGGAATGCAGGGACAACAGATTGTTGTGTAACGCAGCAGGAGGGGATCAATGTAATCACATCACTTTTAACTTTCTGAATGGGGAGATGCCCTAATAGGATTTGGCAGCGTATGATACCCTCAAAATGCAGGAAATCTGCTCTGGCTCATTGGTATGCATCAGCATGCTTTATATCTCTGGCTCTGTATCTCTCTCTCTTTAAGATGCTGTGTCTCTCTGTACATTCCAGTCGCTTGATGGTGGATTGCAACGTGTACTTCACAGGGTATTCGGCCATCATAAGGGAGAGTTTACCCAAAAAGTGAAAATTCTGTCCTCATTTACTCATCCTAATGTTGTTCCAAACTTGTATGACTTTATTTCTTCAGTGGATCACCAAATGAGATGTTAGGCAGAATGACAGCTTCAGTCACCATTTACTTTCATTACATCTTTTTTCCATAAAATGAAAGTGAAAGGTGACTGAAACATACATCTAACATACTGCCAAACATCTCCTTTTGTGTTCCACGGAAGTAAGAAGCATATATAGGGTATAGAAAGAGTGTATATGAGCAGTGCAATGGATAAATTAAATGCATTAGGGAAAAAGAGTACATCGATATATCATTTCAAAAGAATTGGGAGGGAAATTTACCCATCAGCAAATGTGCTCCAGCTGGATAGTACACGAAGTTTGGCTGAAATAAACAGCAAAAAAGGAGTAAAGGGGCCAGTGTTTTATTCACCTTAATTCACCTCATGTGTCATTTCTATGCAGTTGTTTGCGGGTATAAATTGTACAAGATGAGATTGTTAATGCCATTATCATGACTATTGGTCACATAACAGTTAAGATATAACATAAGGTATTATAAATGAACAAATCCCATTTATTTCCATATTTAAAAATGAATATGACAACTATATTTAAATGTATAATAACATACTGTATATTTTATATAAAACCACATGGATAAATTAGATACTTTATATTTATATATATACTGG
Organism: Myxocyprinus asiaticus; assembly: GCF_019703515.2. NCBI lineage: Eukaryota > Metazoa > Chordata > Actinopteri > Cypriniformes > Catostomidae > Myxocyprinus > Myxocyprinus asiaticus. The sequence continues at coordinate 14,820,794 of NC_059381.1, read as the reverse complement.
TGGCCAAAAGTTTGGAATAATGTACAGATTTTGCTCTTATGGAAAGAAATTTGTACTTTTATTCACCAAAGTGGCATTCAGCTGATCACAATGTATAGTCAGGACATTAATAACGTGAAAAATTACTATTATAATTTCAAAAAAAAAAAAAAAAATTCAGAACTTCCTAAACTACTTCAAAGAGTTTTCATTAAAAAATCCTCCTCGTGCAGCAATGACATCTTTGCAGATCCTTGGCATTCTAGCTGTCAGTTTGTCCAGATACTCAGGTGACATTTCACCCCACACTTCCTGTAGCACTTGCCATAGATGTGGTTGTCTTGTCGGGCATTTCTCACACACCTTACAGTCTAGCTGATCCCACAAAAGCTCAATGGGGTTAAGATCCATAACACTCTTTTCCAATTATCTGTTGTCCAATGTCTGTTTCTTTGCCCACTCTAACCTTTTCTTTTTGTTTTTCTGTTTCAAAAGTGGCTTTTTCTTTGCAATTCTTCCCATAAGGCCTGCACCCCTGAGTCTTCTCTTTACTGTTGTACATGAAACTGGTGTTGAGTGGGTAGAATTCAATGATGCTGTTAGCTGAGGACATGTGAGGTGTCTAATTTTTAAACTAGAGTCTCTGACGTACTTATCCGCTTGTTTAGTTGTACATCTTCTACATCTCTTTCTGTCCTTGTTAGAGCTAGTTGTCCTTTGTCTTTGAAGACTGTAGTGTACATTTTTGTATGAAATCTTCCATTTTTTTTTTTTTTTTTTTTTTTTTTGGCAGTTTCAAGCATTGTATAGCCTTCATTCCTCAAAACAATGATTGACTGATGAGTTTCTTGGGAAAGCTGTTTCTTTTTTGCCATTTTTGACCTAATATTGACCTTAAGACATGCCAGTCTATTGCATACTGTGGCAACTCAAAAACGAAGACTATTTTAAGCTTCATTTAACGAACCAAATAGCTTTCAACTGTGTTTGATATAATGGCAAGTGATTTTCTAGTACCAAATTAGCAATTTAGCATGATTACTCAAGGATAAGGTGTTGGAGTAATGGCAGCTAGAAATGGGGGCTTGTCTAGATTTGATCAAATATGACGTTTTTCAAATAGTGATGGTGCTGTTTTTTTACATCAGTAATGTCTTGACTATACTTTGTGATCAGTTGAATGCCACTTTAGTGAATTAAAGTATTTCCTTCCGAAACAGCAAGATCTGTACATTATTCCAAACTTCTGGCCGCCAGTGTATCCCTATAAGTATGATCATGTTTTTTTGTATTTATGTTCATTTACTTTGAGAATTTTATGTCATCATAACTCAAACCCCTAATCTGGACAGCTCAAGTGTTGTCTCTGTTTGATGCTGGATGCTGTTTGATTATGGAATTTAATCCAATGAACTGAACTTCTACAGATATCCCCTGCTGAGTGTGTAGGGTGCAGTGAACACTGCATAGAGACTGTGTGAATCGGATTGCAGCTTTGTTCTCTTTCTCTCTCTGTTTGTCTTTCCTCCCTCCTTCTTTGACTCTTTACCTCACAACTTTTGAATTGAGTTTACTTAAGTGTCTTGTAATTGCCCATTCAGGCCTCTTGAAGGCAAATTTCAGTCCCTGCTGAGCTTGTTTTCCTATTGACTATTGAAAGCGCTCTCATTCTTGTTTGCTTCCCGGTCTTCTTTCAGTGCTCCGAGAGTTTGTTCTGAGAAAAGGAAAATCAAACATATTGCCAAGTCAGAGGCATCTCCCTTCAAACCCTCTTGTGATTTGTTTTTTCTAGTTTTTTTGAGGATTTTTTTGTTTGCCTCTTCATAGCCTTTTGCCCTTAGTGTTGAGTTTATGTGTGTGTCAGGCTTTACTTCTGAGCTCATGGGTTGTGTTGTTCTCGGAGCGAACGCTGGCCTGCTGTTTGTCTTTCTTCAAGTCTGTTTGAACAATGTCCTCTGTAAACTGCTTACAGGAAAGGGTAATACTCCTACAAGCCATAGGCAATAAATCAGGCAAACTTCTCAGGAAATTTACACGGAGAACTCTTTGCTAGTTGTTCTTTCCTTGCTGAAAAGATTCTGGTGTCCTCACCAAGCTTCTTATCTAGCTTTACCAGAAAGACCATTATGGTTAACAAAGAAAAAAAAAGTGTTGTGACTTTTAGTCTATTAACTTTGAGTCCATCTGTATGCTAAAACTCCTTCTTAAACTGCTAAAAGTTGATGAAATTGACCTCTTGTATGCAGGGGTGTATACAAATGTTTGTATAGTAAAATGCTTTTTAGAATGAGACTGTCCCCTCCCCCTAAATTATTAGTACCAACTGTGGCAAATAATGGTTCATCAATGTGTCTTTTTTTGCACCAATGCTCATACTTTTTTCCTTTCCCAACCATCAATTAGTTTTGAAGGAAGTGGCTATAATTTATTCATGCTGTGTCTTCATTGCTTTCATCCTTTGTACAAGTTGTCAAGTGCTCGGCTGAAAAAAATAAATAAAAGCCCTTCAAATACCCTGCTCCAACTTCCTGTTTCAATGGACAATATACGTAGATGCAAGCAGCAATTATCAGGGTCCAATCAGTTTGGGAAAAGTGGAGAAAATGACCAACATTGCCAAAAAAACCCAAACAAAAAAACAGATCTGTCAGGGGCAAAGTCATTTAATAACTAAATACTTACTAGCTATGCAAACGCATTGCAAACATGCAAGAACAGAGAGAGAAAAAATAGAAAGAGAGAGAGGTAGAAAAATGTGTGCAGTTGGTCTGGAAAAAATGAAAGTTGATTTGTGACTGCTAAAAGATTAAGATGCAGACAGAAGCACGTTATTGTGTGCAGCAGCCGGCTTCGGTAAACCTGCGCCCTGCCACGGAGCTGTGGGGATCGATGGTCCTCATTGTATACTCCCTCATTTCCTCTAGCATCTTGCTCACTACCTCTCACTCTCTTCACCACCGCTACAGACACAACCACTGCCGCCTTATCACACTCATCTGAAACAGCCTATGTATTCATTATCTCACACCTGGAGGCCTGCACACTACAAAGGGCATATCAAATCTGTACTTCCACACAGAAAAATCATGCTTAACTGCCACTGAGAGGGAGGAAATGAGGGAGAGAATGTTGGGCAGTAATTGCATATAAGTTGCATTTTTTTAACAGTCATTAAAAGGTGGTGGAGTTTCTAGTAGGTGTTTGTTTGAGAGGCGACAGAGCTGAGTATGTAACATAGGAGGCCAAGGTCAATGAGCTTTGACTGTGTATTTTGGACAGTAACTCTCAAATCCTGGAGGACTGCAGATTTTGGAGTTTACCAAGCATTGTTCACAGAAGTCTGTCTACCCACAGGAAAAACAAAAACAAAAGTGAAATATCTTAAAAATAAAAATTTTCCTCTTAGACAGCAATGAGATTACTTTTAGAACAAATGGAAACTTTCCATCTGGTTTCAGAGGTAGGTTAGGGTGGGGCGCCGGAACTGTGGGGCCTGCGGGCCACACCCCACCAACTTTAAGCCCACATCACTGTTGGCTGTATTCCTTATTTAAAAAGTTTAACTCCTAAAGACATGAATTGTAATTTTGCAATATATGTAGGAAATCATGACCACTCACATTAAAATGAAGACTCCAGTCATATCAGTAACCTTATAAAAGCTGTTTTATTCTACATGGAGAGGGTCTGCATATAGGGACTGCCATATTAGAATCACATGACCAGCTGAATACTACTTTCTTAATCTCAGTAACCATCCTGTTATTTGATACTTTCACTCACTGATTAAAGTAATCATGGCTGACTGTGAATACTAAATTTCTAAAATGGCATCTGAAACTGAAAACTATTTATTTTATTAGATGCTGCATCCAAGCCGCTAGGTGTCAGGGTAAGTCCAAGATGAAACAAAGACAAAAGTTACTGAGTGCACCTTTAAAGCACATTTCTGATATATGCTATAATTCACTATAGTTATAGGACCTGGGGCCCTATTGTAAGAGCGCAAATGTTATGGGCATCATAATGCCTTAAGTAATAAGCACAAAGTCAATGGGCATGGCCATGAAGTTTTGGTATTGTTGTGCAAGCATGCCCTAAGTGTAGGCACAAGTGGGTTTTGCGAAATCGCCCGTGCAACGCACAAAAGGTGTGACCAAGTGCCATTTAATTCTGAGATTCTTCTCCGGTTATTCAACATCTGCATCCTATTATATAGTCCATTCCCTCAAGCACCAACAATTTAAACAAAGACAGCACATTGATAAGAAGTTGGTAGTGTAAATAAACTGTATACAATGAATTATAAGAATTGAAAATTACGTTCTTCTGTGCATTAACTTCATCCTTGATGAATGTCAGGCATATTTCTATGACAGTGACGCGCTCCTTTTATACGCATGGAAAATGTGATTCTCGTCAGAATTTGGATGTATTTGCTGTTAAATTAAGTAATTATTATTGATCATTTTCATCTAATGACACACAAATCATGGCTAGTATAAACAGTGATTGTATTGGCATACACTTCAGTTCTACCGGTCGATTTTGATTTTGAAAAATTTAATTAATTTATTGAAACATGAAAAAATTCAACCAAAAATATTTCTAAATTTAAATTACACTTCAAATGAAATGAAAATATAAATAAAAATAACGAAGAGGAAAAAAAAAAAATCTATTTAAAACCAAACATTTTTCTCTCTCCAACTTGCTCCACCGGCCCCTTTTGCAGTGACTTAAAAATCACTTTACGACAACTGGTGGAAAATTACTAGTCAAAATTAAATTACTAGTCAAAAATACAGTTGTACATAACAAGAATAAAAATACATATAAACATAACAATAATAATAATAATAATAATAATAATAATTGAAAAAATAAACCATGACCTCTAGAAAGTTTAACACAAATCTCATAATTTTTTGTTTCAACAAATGGTTTCAACAGCAACTGAAGAGACATCATTTGAAGTTCTGTGCTTTAAGAATTTGGACATGAACTTTATTACCACCTGCTGGTGAAATCTCCAAACTGCAAATGCAGGAACTGAATTTGGACTTTGCGCAGAGTTAAGAGGTGGTATTGAAACGTCTTTGTGCAACAACCAAATTGTTAGGAAAATAGCAAATTGCACTCTGTGCCACTTCATTTACATAAAATACACCCACAGTTTGCGCACCTACACCCACAGTAGTGCAAACACTCCAACCCACGGCCAGTTGCACTTTGCGCTGCCATGAAAATTGCACTAATTATTAGCACTTTCCCAAAAATTTGATAAGACGTTGCACGTGGTCGTAGCACGTTGCGCTGCACTTTGCACACTCACGAAAATAGAGCCCCTGATGTTATTTTAAACAGGTAAAACTCCCTTTTCCGCCTTGCACTCGAAAAAAAAAAGGTAAGAACATTGACAGTGCTAAGTGTGAAAATCAGAAAATGTGCGGTCCTAAATCTCTGTGCATCTAACATACCAAACCAAACTTTACATTTGAGTATTAAGTATTCCTGCAGATGTGAAGATACATTTTGTTACTGTAAATTTGTGCATTTGTTCTCATGAACTGAACAAAACAAACAAACGGCACCAAAATCATTTGCCAAATTTCAGGAGACCAAACTTTAATTTTTATCGAAAAAACTATTTTTATTGTTTAAATGATTTATAGCCTACATTTTATTTATCACATTTTAATGTTAAATTGTTGACATTTTCATTGTGACTTCAGAGATGAGCTGTACTACAGACAGTTCATAATTCATAATATTAAAATTTTGTATTCAGTTAATACATATACGTTACAGTACATGCATATACATACTTTATACAACATGTACAATATTCCACTATGATATGCGAAAATGTAACATGAAAACTTACGTTTTTGTAGTATTTTGAAATATACAGTTGTGCTCAAAAGTTTGCATACCCTTGGAGAATTGGTAATATATGTACAATTTGTAAAGAAAACATGAGTGAGCATGCAAAACACATTTCTTTTATTTCTTATGGAATTCATATTCAACTGTAGGTTATAACAGAATTGAGCCAACTTCCTGCAGAGAAAGAAATTCAGAAGAGAAGATGGAGATGGATAGGACACACCCTGCGCAAACCACCAAACAACATCACTAGGTAGGCTTTGCGATGGAACCCCAAAGGAAAGCGGAAGAAAGGCTGTCCAGGAAACACCTGGCGACATGACCTTGAGGCAGACATCACCAAGATGGGATACAACTGGAGTCAATTGGAAAGAATGGCCCAGGACAGAAACCTCTGGTGATCTATTGTTGGCACCCATACCCCGAAAGGGGTGAGAGGGCATAAGAGTCCATAAGAAGACAATCATAAAACAAAACATGGCAACAAAGAAAAAAATGAAATGACCCCTGTTCAAAAGCCTGCATACCCTTAGTTCCTAATACTGTGTATTGCCCCTTTAGCATCAATGACAGTGTGCAGTCTTTTGTAATAGTTGTCTATGAGGCCCCAAATTCTTGCAGGTGGTATAGCTGCCCATTCGTATTGGAAAAATGCTTCCAGGTCATGCATAGTCTTTGGTCTTCTTGCATGGACCGCACGTTTGAAATCTCCCCAGAGTGGCTCGATGATATTAAGGTCAGGAGACTGTGATGGCCACTTCAGAACCTTCACCTTTTTCTTCTGTAACCACTGGAGGGTCAACTTGACCTTGTGCTTAGGGTCATTGTCATGCTGGAAAGTCCAAGAGCGTCCCGTGCGCAGCTTTCGTGCAGAAGAATGCAAATTGTCTGCCAGTATTTTCTGATAACATGCTGCATTCATCTTGCCATCAATTTTCACAAGATTCCCCATGCCTTTAGAACTCACACACCCCCAAAACATCAGTGAGCCACCACCATGCTTCACAGTGGGGATGGTTTTCTTTTCACTATAGGCCTTGTTGACCCCTCTCCTTTGGTTGTGACCATAAAGCTCTATTTTGGTCTCGTCACTCCAAATTACACTGTGCTAGAAGCTGTGAGGCGTGTCAAGGTGTTGTCGAGCATATTGTAACCAGGCTTTTTTTGTGGAATTGGTGCAGTAAAGGCTTCTTTCTGGCAACTCGACCATGCAGCTTATTTTTGTTCAAGTATTGTCGTATTGTGCTCCTTGAAACAACCACACCGTCTTTTTCCAGAGAAGCATGTATTTCTCCTGAGGTTACCTATGGGTTTTTCTTTGTATCCCTAAGAATTCTTCTGGCAGTTGTGGCTGAAATCTTTCTTGGTCTACCTGATCTTGGCTTGGTATCAAGAGATCCCCGAATTTTCCACTTCTTAATAAGTGATTGAACAGTACTGACTGGCATTTTGAAGGCTTTGAATATTTTTTATATCCTTTTACATCTATATAAAGTTCCATTACCTTATTACGCAGGTCTTTTGACAGTTATTTTCTGCTCCCCATGGCTCAGTATCTAGCCTGCTCAGTGCATCCACGTGAGAGCTAACAAACTCATTGACTATTTATACACGGACACTAATTGCAATTTAAAAAGCCACAGGTGTGGGAAATTAACCTTTAATTGCCATTTAAACCAGTGTGTGTCACCTTGTGTGTCTGTAACAAGGCCAAACATTCAAGGGTATGTAAACTTTTGATCAGGGCCATTTGGGTGATTTCTGTTATTGTTATGATTTAAAAAGGAGCCACACAACTCTGTGATAATAAATGGCTTCATATGATCACTATCTTTAAATGAAATTAAATAAATTTTTTGCATGATCAGTCATACAGTATTTTCAAAATCAATGCCAAAATTTCACAATTTCTGCCAGGGTATGCAAACTTTTGAGCACAACTGTATGTTGCATATACACTCACTTAGCACTTTATTAGGAACACCTGTACACCTACTTATTCATGCAATTATCTAATCAGTCAATCACGTGGCCACAGTGGAATGCATACAATCATGCAGATACGGGTCAGGAGCATCAGTTAATGTTCACATCAATTATCAGAATGGGGAAAAAATTGAACCTAGTGATATCGACTGTAGTATGATTGTTGGTGTGAGACAGGCTGGTTTGAGTATTTCTGTAACTGCTGATCTCCTGGGATTTTCACACACAACAGTCTCTTGAGTTTACTTAGAATGGTGCCAAAAACAAAAAAAAAAAACATCCACTGAGGGGGCCTAGGTAGCTCAGTGCTAAAATACGCTGGCTACCACCCCTGGAGTTCGCTAGTTTGCTAGTTTGAATCCCAGGGCATGCTGAGTGACTCCAGCCAGGTCTCCTAAGCAACCAAATTGGCCCGGTTGCTAGGGAGGGTAGAGTCACATTGGGGTAACCTCCTCGTGGTCGCTATAATGTGGTTCGTTCTCGGTGGGGCGCTTGTTGAGTTGAACGTGGTTGCCACGGTGGATGGCGTGAAGCCTCCACACGTGCTATGTCTCTGTGGCAACACGCTCAACAAGCCACATGATAAGATGCGCAGGTTGACTGTCTCAGATGCGGAGGCAACTGAGATTCGTCCTCCGCCACCCGGACTGAGGCGAATCACTATGCGACCACGAGGACTTAGAGCACATTGGGAATTGAGCATTCCAAATTGGGAGAAAAAGGGGAAAAATCCAAAAAAAAAAACAAAACAAAACAAAAAAACATCCACTGAGTAGCAGTTCTGCAGAAGGAAATGCTTGATGATGAAAGAGGTCAACGGATAATGGTCAGACAGGTTTGAGCTGACAGAAAGACTATGGTAACTCAGATAACCACTCTGTACAATTCTATTAAGCAGAACAGCATCTCAGAATGCACAACACGTGTCGAACCTTGAGGCGGATGGGCTACAACAGCAGAAGATCACATCTGGAACTTTAGTAGGACCATAGTGTTCCTTATAAAGTGCTCAGTGAGTGTACAGTTGTGCTCAAAAGTTTGCATACCCTGGCAGAAATTGTGAAATTTTGGCATTGATCATGCAAAAATCTTTTATTTAAGGATAGTGATCATATGAAGCCATTTATTATCACATATTTGTTTGGCTCCTTTTTAAATCATAATGATAATAGAAATCACCCAAATGGCCCTGATCAAAAGTTTACATACCCTTGAATGTTTGGCCTTGTTACAGACACACAAGGTGACACATACACAGGTTTAAATGGCAATTAAAGGTTAATTTCCCACACCTGTGGCTTTTAAAACTGCAATTAGTGTCTGTGTATAAATAGTCAATGAGTTTGTTAGCTCTCACGTTGATGCACTGAGCAGGCTAGATACTGAGCCATGGGGAGACAATATGCCCGACAACACCTTGACATGCCTCACAGCTTCTGGCACACTGTAATTTGGAGTGATGAGACCAAAATAGAGCTTTATGGTCACAACCATAAGCGCTATGTTTGAAGAGGGGTCAACAAGACCTATAGTGAAAAGAATACCATCCCCACTGTGAAGCATGGTGGTGGCTCACTGATGTTTTAGGGGTGTGTGAGCTCTAAAGGCACAGGGAATCTTGTGAAAATTGATAACAAGATGAATGCAGCATGTTATCAGAAAATACTGGCAGACAATTTGCATTCTTCTGCACGAAAGCTGCGCATGGTACGTTCTTGGACTTTCCAGCACGACAATGACCCTAAGCACAAGGCCAGGTTGACCCTCCAGTGGTTACAGAAGAAAAAGGTGAAGGTTCTGGAGTGGCCATCACAGTCTCCTGACCTTAATATCATCGAACCACTCTGGGGAGATCTCAAACGTGCAGTTCATGCAAGATGAGCAAAGACTTTGCATGACCTGGAATCATTTTGCCAAGACAAATGGGCAGCTATACCACCTGCAAGAATTTGGGGCCTCATAGACAACTTTTACAAAAGACTTCACACTGTCATTGATGCTAAAGGGGCAATACACAGTATTAAAAACTAAGGGTATGCAGACTTTTGAACAGGGGTCATTTCATTTTTTTTCTTTGTTGCCATGTTTTGTTTTATGATTGTGACATTCTGTTATAACCTACAGTTGAATATGAATCCCATAAGAAATAAAAGAAATGTGTTTTGCCTGCTCACTCATGTTTTCTTTAAAAATGGTACATATATTATCAATTCTCCAAGGGTATGCAAACATTTGAGCACAACTGTATGTACAAGTATGTTACTTTTTATATCATACAATATTATAAATGAGTTTATATGTATGAGATTTCTGTATCTAAAACTAGCTTAACATTGTACCTTGACCAAGAGTTATCAGGCCAAGACAAAACAAAACTTTAATGACTCATGATTTTATTTAGGTAAACGTGACGGGTGTCTCAGAAGATTACCTAAAGTATCAACGTCAGTGCAAGCTAATGAATATTCATAAGCTCAGTCTTCTCCATAGTGGCATCACAACCTAACCCATCTTGACCCCCATACATATACTGTATGTAAACTCATCTATAATGCAGCAATATTAAATTCTTAAATAATAGTAGAGGGGAAAACAGGGTTATGCTTGAGTCTGGTAGAGGTCTGAATGGGCCTTAAAATGAAACCCGAACCTGACCCGTACCCGAGACCGTGTGGCCTGACCCTACTCGCCCTGAACGATACCATCAGATTATAAACCCGAACACGAAATCGTTCACTGTCTTTATAATTTCTTCTCCAAGCAAGTACTGTCGCAATAGGTTATATTTATGCAAGCATATAGGCAACATTCGTAACAGTATTGAAACAGTAAACATACAGTTTTAACAAGACATGGCAGCCCCTCAGTACACTAGAGCAGAACTGGAAAAAAGCATTGACTCACTGTTTATGGTAAAAACTGAAACTTTGCTTTGTGCAGAACAATCTGGAATAATAATAATAATATGAAACAATGCGACAGCTCGGGAGAGAAAGAGACGCACGCGGCCATGCTGCATGTGTGTCTGTGTTTGTTTATGTTTGTTTTATGTTGAGTTTTATCATTAAGCAGGTTCCTGCCTCCTCCTTGCCTGTCCTTTACCTGTTACATGGTGTTTAAACAGTGCTGGTCCTGCGCGATATGCTGAAGAAACAGCGAGACAAGGCACAACAGTCAAAGACATTCGTCCAGCATGTGTTTACATAGGAAAACAATGGGAAAACCATACAGACGCGTGCAAAATCACGTTTGGTGTGAACAGCCCTAACTCGTCCATTCGTGCGTGAGTGAGAGTGCGTGCGTGAAACAAGTTCGGTAGGCCTGTTTATTTTTTCATTAATTACAAACCTTAACCTGAAGTCCTACTTGAAAAACTGACCCGAACCCGGCCCGAAACCCGTCAGATTCTCGGGTCCCATTGGGCTCAGGTCGGGTTGCAGACCTCAAGAGTCTGGTCCATCCACTGCTCACAATGGGACTTTGGAGATAATTCGTGACCAGAGTGCTAATTTAACCAAGCAATGGGCTGGAGAGGTCTTGGTTTATTGGTTGATGTGGAAACCATAAAACTGTGATTACCCTCGTCAGTAGCAGCAGCAGAAAGGAGGTTACCTGGCCCAGTGGCTGTAATGTGCTCAATGGCAGCTAAGTGTTCTCTACATCTCTCTGCACTATAATGAAATCAATAGCCATCTTCATCTTTGCTCCCTGTTTGACTGCACTGTTGTGTCATTTTATCAGAGGCTCTGTCAGGAAGACTCTTAGAGGTGTTAAAGGCTTCAGCCATTGCTTGTTAAAGAGCTAGGAGGACCCATGGTCTTAAGACCAAAGAAATACAGGCGTCGATCGATTGCTCCGTAATAGCATAGTTGTAGCATCGGCCGGGAGGGTTTGAATGCATTCAGGACTGCCTGCCCTTGAGCATTAGACACCATGTGAGCCAGCATAGGTCCACAGTGAAGTGAACCAATCACCTTTCATTATACAGTATTAACCCACCATTACCTGAACCCACAACCCTCCCATACCTCTTTAGATCCCACCACCAGCGCCAAAAGTTGTAATGGCCTTTTATCGATTTTCCCTTCTCTTTGATTCTCACTTTCTCTCAAGATAGTGTGGGTCCATGTTGAGCCATTTTAAAGTAAGTGTGTGTTGTAGAAGCAGTGTTCTGGCAGAGCATATGCCAGCTCAGCCTGTTCTTTAAACACAGCATCCACTCCTAGCTAACACTAATCAGTGGTCCAGGGAACATTTACCAACCACCAGGCAGCTGCGGTGGCGAGACTGCATGAATAACACATAGAGTTTGGATTTAGCAACATCCCCAAGGAACAGCGGTCCACTGGAGCTCCAGAAATGGGGTTGGGGGAAGGGAAAGTATTGCCATGCTGTGTCCCAAGTCAACCAGTGCAGCCATGATTTGGGGGGAAGGGCTGGGAGTGTAGGAGGAGGTATCCTAGTGGCATATTAGTTCTTCTGGTTCTCATGCTACCCATCCACAACAGACCGACTGTCTAAGTATATTTTCCTTAAATTTCCACCCAAGACATGATGGGTAAGGAGATTGTACCCTGGTGTTGCATGCTAACATAGTTATGCAATCTCAGTACACTCTTCAAATCATCCTGCCCAGCCTAAAAGAATGCAGAGAAGAAATTAATGAGGCTAAACTCATTTAAAAGGATGGTTTACCCCAACAATGAAAATGCTGTCATCATTTACACACCCTCATCTTGTTCCAAACCCCTTTGACTTTCTTTCTTCCATGAAATACAGAAGACTCCCCCATCTGCCATTGGTCAGAGAAAACATTTGATGTTAAAAATGTTTGATAGCTCCAAAGAGCAACAGTGTTTCAACTCTTCAAGAAGTCAACCTACCAATGGGTTACATATAGTTGCCTCTGCATTTCACGCTGGGATGAGAGCAATGTTAATTTTTACACAGTTTTTTGTTTTAGTCATAGTTTTAGTCTTTTGCCAAAAATGTCCTTTAAAATTAGTCAATATTTCGTCATGTTGTATTATTTCATTTTAGTCAGTTTTACTCTGACTAAAATGGCACATCATTTTGTCAGCGAAAATAAAATCTTATAGTTGATGATAATGTGCAAAATGACAAAAATGAGTGTAAAACTCTGACAGACCAAACTTTAATCAAATATTCAAACATTAAAAAAAAAAAAAAAAAAAAAAAATTATAAACATTTCCTTAAAGCTGCACTATGTAACTTTTTGTTAAAAAACAACAAAATGTTATTAATGAGAGAGTGCAACAAAAATCCATCTTCCAAACCATGTCTTTACTTTACCCAAATACACCTTGATCAACCTATAATAAGTATTTATATTTTAGAGCTGTTGGGACGGATTTCGTGTGCAATTGCATACATATGTCATTCGCCCATGCGTGTTGACATCATATTCATACACAGAGAAAATAAGTTACGGCTACTGTAGGGCGTGTGTGGGAGTAGTGTACAGCTGAAAGTTTGTCGTCACAACGAATGAGAAAAATTTTCCATGGGTCATTCAAAAGGCAAACCTCCAGAGAATCACCGATTGTAAAAACAAGGAAACCCTGAACAGAGCAGAGTCTACAAGCAAAAAGGGAAAGCGACAGGGTCCATAATAAAACCCGAATCAACATCTGCTTGGCTTTTCAGATGTATGCAACTCAGAGATCTGAAAGGATTTAAAAGAGACCCAGAGACCTCTTATTCAACAGGTTAGATATTTTATTGATATGGTTTATGTATTGTTGTGTAATCACACACACATGTCTGTGTGTGTAGTGAAATACAATAATTATACTGTTATCGGTGCAAGACGTTTCACTTGCTAGCACACTTGTATTATTCTTCATTATGGTAATGATTTATATAAATAAATCCTTTAGTCCTAGGCTTGTCAAGGACATGCGAGTCTTGAAATGATGTTGACCACTGGTTGGTGACAATGACAATCTATAAATTAGTTACTACCGTGGTCTATTTGGCCAGAATATCCTGTAGTTATAAAAACTTTACAACTTTTGACCTTATCAGACTAGCAATCATTATATCTAATGTAAACTAATGTTACCTAACTTTTGTAATGTCATCTATTTCAAAACATCAGTGTTTCCAATAAGTCAAAACAATAGCATACGGTATGGTACTTATCTGCTCTGATGACATGTTTTCAGATATCTGTCTTTTCCTTTCTTTCGTTATTTATTTGTCCATTCACTCTGATAAGATGTCCTGTATCCTTGTGTGCACCGGTGCCTTGAACCACATTCATCCGCGCAGAGCAGCAGAGCCGAAGCACAACTTGCATCATTACCATAACAATGTTCTTTTTGGATCGCACGCAGAGCCTTAGATGCTCTGAGCAGCTCTTTGCCTGCGACAACAGCGGACAGCGGAAAGGGAGCGCTGTCTCCAAACAGAGGATCGCCCACTGGGTCGTTGAAGCCATCGCTTTGGCATACCATGCCCAGAACGTGCCGCCCCTCCTTGGGGCTTCGAGCACACTCCACCAGGAGTGTGGCAGCCTCCTGCACCCCGACCAATGGCGCCTCTACAATCTCTGGGATGAGCCGGTTTCGTTCCATGCGTTGTCAGGTATGAACAGGTAAGTATGCGGGATAACTGGTCGAGTGTACCACTTGCGTACAGCGCCTTTCTCCTCCTGGAGGGGGAGACGTACGCTTTTTACCCCCCAGCCGAGTTCACGACACCATGGACCCTGGATGTCTTTCCTCCTTAGCCCTGTGGCAGGCAAATTCGCAGAAAAATTCAATGCCGGCCCAGTATGTGTGCTAGTAGGCCCTGTACTGGGGTAGGTGCTCCACATGCGCTGGTTGCCTGCGAGTAACCCCATGTGATGTATCTTCCGTGATACGGTTTCCCAGTTGGTAAACCCGCATCTGCCTTGGGCAGAGTCCCCTCTGCCATGGTCACCGTGTTTGTAGAGCTCCATCCCCTCTGGGTAGGACCTACCATGGGGACTTCTCCACATGCGACACTGCCGACAAGACTCGGTAAGACCATGTGATGTATTTCCACACAGTTGCCTCCCCTTCGGGCAGGGTGTGATCTCCGTGGTGTCTTCCCCTTGGGAAAGGACACCCCTCCGCCCAACAACAAACAACAGAAAGTGAATCCTGTTAAAATGCTAAAATGCTACAGATGTAAATAAATTATTTTCGGTTAACTTAAAGAAGCAAGTAACATGGTTGCCTTAAAATTGTGTGTTCATGTAAAATAAAATTCATGAGATGACACAAATAGTAAACTAACAATTAATGGAAAAAATTTGTGTGTGTGTGTGCACTGCCATTGTGCCATTTTTTTATGCAATAAAAACATAAATGTGATCTGAACAACATTAGTGAATCTAATTTGATTTGGCAAAAAATCTAAAGTTTTGTTAAAAAATTATGGAAATAATGAAAGAAAGTAGAGGGTTTCAAAAAATATGATATACAATTTTAGACTAAGCAGAAAGATTAATAAATTAAATTTTCCAAAAATAGAGAATCAAAGCATGAGTTTATGTATTATATAGTAGGGAAGAAAGGGTTAAAAAGCATGCCTGTAAAAAATAATTACATATCGAATAAAAAATTAGAAATGATGACTGCCACACATAGCAATTAAGTAATTCAAATAACGTGAAACGAAAGATTTTATTACTCAAAAAATGAGGCGAAATAAAACAATAACTACTGAAAAAAATAGATTTAGTCAAATACACAGAAACTCAGAGAGACTATTGAGAGGAAAATTCAGCATTACGAGAAACAGCTAGCCAGCTAAGGAGAGAATTATGTGATTTTTGTGCATAGTAAAAATAAATTAAAATTTATATATTAATATTGATGGAATAGAATATTTAATTGATACAGGAGCTGAAATTTTTGTTACTGATTAGCTAAAGAAGATGTATGTGTTCGAACTTAAAATGGTGAGGCAAAAACGGGGAAAAATTAGGTGAAAAATATGGAATTAAAACACATAGAAAATGTGTTAGTAGCGAGAGACCTTAAAAAGAATACATTATAAAATGAAAGGATCGGAACATCCGAACAACTAATTAACACAAGCCTTGAAGAAACTCAGTGTGTAAATATAAAAATGACAGTAGAAGTCAGTGATAAATACGCCCATAGGATAGAAAAAGGAATAAAGGGTTCAAAATCTGTCAAAATTGAATTAATGAAAGTGTTGAGAGAAGAAAAAACTTATGGCAAGAGTAAAAACTATAAAAAAAATAAAATAAATTAAAAAAAGTAAATGACCAATATAAGCGTATAATAGAGGGAAATATACATAAACCGTGAAAAAGTAATAACCTATTAATAAAATGGGAATAATTGAATTAAATAAAAAAACGGAATTTAAAAACAAATTAAGGGAGCAATAACTAATCGAAACCTGTAAAACTTTAGATTAGTGACTAATTATAAAGCTTTGAATTGAGTGACAAAGCCCGATAGACATTGTATAAAATGTCTATGTAATACGTATTTATGTCAAATAAATGCCTGTGACACTGTAGAGAGTGTAAGAGAAGAAAGATTTCTCTCAAAAACAGATTTAGAAAATAGTTTTGGTCTATACCTTTAGGAAAAGAAAGTTAGAAAAAAAGAGAAAGGACTGTTTTTTTGCTATAAATAATAGACTTTATGTTTATCAAAGATTACCTCAAGGATATATAAACTTACTAGGTAGTATTTTAAACTGTGATGTTAGATATTTTAGAATATTTGCCCATAGAAGTGTATATCAGCGATATAGTGATAGTTTAGGACATCGGAAAAAGGATATGAAAAGGACTATAAAGACCATTTTCAAATGAATTGCTAAAGATTAAATATTAATATTAAAAGGACAGAAATAATGACAAATATTGTTGAGTTTTTAAGTTATTGAATTTAATTATAAAGTCAGGGAGTTACGCAATCTATCAAAGAACGAATAAGTAAATTAAACCCACATAAAAAGAGAAGTTAATGAATTATGAGAGAGATTATAATTCCTAAGTTTAGACAAATGGCTAATCTAATATATGCAACTGTAAGAAGTGGTCAGTTAAACTGTACTGAAAAAGCAGAAACAATGCAGAAGTTAAAAGAAGCCATTTTGTATTCAGGATGATTATAGGGTTGAAACGATGAAAAACTTTGGAAGTACACAGGTGGCCAAAAGTTTGGAATAATGTACAGATTTGCTCTTATGGAAAGAAATTGGTACTTTTATTCACCAAATTTGCATTCAACTGATCACAATGTATAATCAGGACATTAATAACGTGAAAAATTACTTAACAACTTAAACTACTTATCAAAAAAATCCTCCACGTGCAGCAATGACAGCTTTGCAAATCCTTGGCATTTTAGCTGTCAGTTTGTCCAGATATTCAGGTGACATTTCACCCCACGCTTCCTGTAGCACTTGCCACAGATATGGCTGTCTTGTCGGGCACTTCTCACGCACCTTACAGTCTAGCTGATCCCACAAAAGCTCAGTAGGGTTAAGATCCATAACACTCATTTCCAATTATCTGTTGTCCAATGTCTGTGTTTCTTTGCCCACTCTAATGAAACTGGTGTTGAGTGGGTAGAATTCAATGAAGCTGTCAGCTGAGGACATGTGAGGTGTCTAATTTTTAAACTAGAGTCTCTGATGTACTTATCCTCTTGTTTAGTTGTCCATCTTCTATATCTCTTTCTGTCCTTGTTAGAGCCAGTTGTCCTTTGTCTTTGAAGACTGTAGTATACACCTTTGTATGAAATGTTAAGTTTTTTGGCAATTCAAGCATTGTATAGCCTTCATTCCTCAAAACAATGATTGACTGATGAGTTTCTAGAGAAAGCTGTTTCTTTTTTTGCCATTTTTGACCTAATATTGACCTTAAGACATGCAAGTCTATTGCATACTGTGGCAACTCAAAAACAAACACAAAGACAATGTTAGGCTTCATTTAAGGAACCAAATAGCTTTCAGCAGGGTTTGATATAATGGCAAGTGATTTTCTAGTACCAATTAGCAATTTAGCATGATTACTCAAGGATAAGGTGTTGGAGTGATATCTGCTGAAAATGGGGCCTGTCTAGATTTGATCAAAAATGACTTTTTCAAATAGTAATGGTGCTGTCTTTTACATCAGTAATGTCCTGACTATACTTTGTGATCAGTTGAATGCCACTTTGGTGAATTAAAGTACCAATTTCCTTCCGAAACAGCAAAATCTGTACATTATTCCAAACTTTTGGCTGCCAGTGTAGATTTAAAATATAAATCCTATTAGACAACAATTAATAATAAGAAATGAGAAAAGCAATGTACCAATTCAAAATGATGACTGGTAGTTGGAGAATTCAGAGGAAAAAGTTTCTTCCTATGGAACAAAAAGTATTAGGCAAAAGGATACATGTGGTTTCAATGTATGGTGTGTGGCCAGAAGACTACGATATACAGACGAAACAGTAATGGTGACTAAGAATGAAGAACAAAGACTTACTAAGAACAAAGTCATAAATTGCAAAAGATCAAAAAACAAGTTGGCAGCGGTGGAAAAGTATATTTCTAGATCCTAACTTGAAGTGTTTACACCGACAGATCAAAAAACTTTGTTAGAACGAGAGGCTCACTGGGCATGGAGCATCCAACAGACATCAGAGAAAAATAATGTACCAGACAGGGTGAGTCACTGAGAGTTATAGGCGTGGCGTAAAACTTTGCAGAAGCTGTGAGAGCTTCAGGTTACAAGCTAAAGATAGAAAATATGAGACAGGAATTAATGAAAATTTGGAAGGAAAATGGATATACTATATTTAAAGGAAAACCGATTGAACACGGTAAGCTTGGGAAAAAATTATGAATTGATAAAAATTTATAAAGAGAAATCTGAGTAAATTGTGAAAATTGTATGCGAATGGGATATAAACAAACTAGTCCAGGAGAGAATTAATCAAGAGTGGTTATTAGATATTTTCAGGATGAATTTAAGCAAAACCTTTTATTGAAACTGATGCAAAAACAATTATTGGATCAGTAGAGGCGTAGATAATTGTGTGAGAACGATCAGAGAGCATAAGAGTCGATAATAGTACATATTATAATGGAAGTTAGTTTTAAAAACTGAAAAACACATTGTGTTACATAAAGCATTAAGATATGCTCACGAGATTAATGATATTGCAGAAAGAGCAATAGGATATATTAAAAAAATGTTTAGAGCTAATTGTAAATTAAGATGTGATAAATATATTGAAGATGTAATTTATGCAATTTATATTAACTTTACAGATATTACGCGAAAGACAGAGAACCAAGTGTCATAAAGAGATTTTGTCTGGATAAGGTTAGATGACAAAACAATTCTAAGAAACCTTTTAAGGACTTAATTATTAGAAAAGGATAAAATGTCAATCATAACCGTTGAGTTATTAAAAATGGTTTTTGGAATAAGAAGAATTTAATTTGGTCGAAATGAAAGTAAATCTAAAATTGTATTAAGAATAACAAATTATCCTATGAGAAACACAAAGAAAACTTATGAAGTTTGTTGAGGTACATAAAAAAGAATTATTAGAACTAAGACTAATTTAATAACGAAATAAAAAAGCAAATTATATGTAAACAAATGTCATACATGAAAAAGTTAGACAAATTAAACATATGCTGTCACCAGTTAAGCTAAAATGCGATAAGGCATATAAAGGAAAAAAATGTGTTATTTGAGAATGTCCCATAAAATATGTTTGGTGAATTAGAGCAGTAATAAAGCCTAGATCTAAAAAGAATTAAGAAAGTATAACTTACCTGTAACATTGAGGATCTTGTAGATCAGTATTTTAAACTGCAGGACAAGGAAACGAGAGGCAGTTTGACAAGAATTCAGGCTTAGCAAAGTTGAAGTGATAATGTCTCGAAGGATAGGAGGCAGTAAGTCTGAGGCCTGTGAGTGTGAATAGACCAAAAAAGTGGAACCAAATGGATTAAGTGTTTTGAATGTCAGAGAGATGACTCAAAACAGGACATGGAGAAGAAAGAACCTTTGGTGATTTGAGTAGCAGAGGTAAAACAAAAAGAATCAAAGGAATATGTGAATAATTTAGAATTTGAATTATTCAAAATAGCTTGGCACTAGCATCATTAAATTTATGGTCATGCCGTATTGAAATAACTACGGATGACATGTGAAGCAAGTTGGTTGCTAGCCGAACCCAAGGGCCCTGGGAGTAAGCTAGAGAGCCTTAAATCTTGCTTTAATGGAAAAAGAGCCAAATGCTCTGACCAGATAAAAAAAAAATTAATTAATTGGTCAAAAGGAACAATTGCTAGAATGCTATTTGAGGATAGAGGGAGAAATGTAGAATAACATAACTAAAGTTTGACCTTACGAGAAGGGGAAGTGTGATGAAAGAATTTCTAATATGCGTTGTCAATTTGGTCAAATTGGATGAACAACAATGGCCAAATATAATTAGAATTAAGCAAAGCCGAGTTTTATGTATGCCGATAGACTTCTGGAAGGGGAATGAAGAAATTTTTCAGAAACAGAAGATCTATCGTCACACAGGACATCTCTGAAACACAGTTTATTGTGCCTCGGAATTGGCAGAAAATATACGACGCTAACTTTATAAGAGGTCGGATGATGATTTTTTTATTTATTTTTTTACATTCCTTTAAGGAATGGTGCTTCTAACAAAGAGAAACTAGAAAGAGAGCAATGGGTTAGCATGAATTTGGCATTTAGTTGATTTCACTATGCAATTAATTGTAGTGGACTAAGTTACTGAGAAAAAAGTTTTTGTACTGCAAATTGTGATGCAATTGTACTTGAAAACAGATATTTTTCTAGTGCATGTGAACATAATACATTGGACAAATGTAGCCAGTGTGAGGAAATAATTGTTTAAGAAAATATTGTAGTAGAATCTACATGTATAAAATGTAGAAGTGTGAGGAAATATATATTTTATATTGCACAAAATAGTGAAAATTTGAATTTGGCATATAATGGAAAGAAATACAATGAATTGGCCCTAGAGAAAAGCTTGAATGTTATCGAAGATGAAATTATTATTGAAAATAAGGAATAACAAATTCATTCAACAGTGGTAGCAATAGATAATACAAGGGCTGGAAAAGAAAAATGGAGAGTTTATAATCCTAAAAGAAACTTTCAAAGAAATTGTGAAAAATATTATAAATATACAGTTTATGAAATGTTATAAAAAAAGTTTATAAAACGTTATGGGAATAGTGAGTACAATAGGCTAGATAAAATAAATGAAGAGTTTAATAGATATTCTAGAAAGTTGAAAGGTTAAAAATGGGATTATGGAGAAAATTATTTGACTAGAGCTTGATTAAATTGGGAAAAGGAAAATAAACTCAAATTAGTTTTTTGGCAAAATATTAAAAGACAGACCTGGCAAGGTTTAAGAATTATGTTGAAAAATATTGAATTGTGGGAAAATATAATAATAGATCAAATGGTAATAACGAAGGTTATGTGATTTAATAGGTGACATTGGAACTAATACTTTGGAAAGTATTATTTTCAAAAGCAGAGAGATCTTGATCAGTTAAGAACACAAGAAAAGCGGGAAGTTAAAACGTATAGAATATATCATAGCATTAGAATATTTCAGTTACAGATAGACTGAGATTGCAATTGAACCATTGATGAGACCAGTCAGGATGACAAGCAATTTTACTTACTGACTGACTGTTGCAGCTAACAGCACTGAAGCAGTGGCTGAATTTAGTGATGAGAATGGGAGATTTTGATATACAAGATAAGTTTATTATTTTGGAATTCTTTGGGAAGACATAGAGCTAAAAGTACTAGCTTATTAACTGTTAATAACTTGAAGATTATTTATAGTAAGAAATTATTGGGAAGTAGTATATTTTAATATTTAAAAAATAATTTATTAGATGATTTTAAATACCTTGAAGTTGTTAAATGGATTACTGAAGTTGTTAGTTTTATAAAATGTATAATTATATGTTATATTAAGGAGATGAAAGTCTATGTTATTTGAAGAAGTAATTATTATAATGACAGTAGTATCTGTTATTGAAAGAATTGAAGGTAAAACACAGAAAATATAAATTATGATATTTGGAAAAACCTGGAAGGTTATTAAGCTTACTGAATGTAGGCCCTATAATGGAAATTATGATATTAGTAGTAAATGGATTTGTTGATGAAGAAGGGAAAAATGTTTAGTTATAATTTATTAAAAGTTCATAGGAACTGTGATTATAAGATATCAACTGTTGTTATGCCAGCATAATTACTGAATTGTTGTTGAACCTGATGTACGCGTGTATTCACGTTAATTTGTTAACAGCCAGAAAATTGATTTTGTGATGGGAGATTTGTGCAACAATTGTTATAAAAAGAACTCAGTGGCCTACCTCAACCCAGTGGCAAAAGACCATTACAGTAATTTGGATGTTCAACAAATTTGGCAAAGCAGAGGATTGATTATTTATGCATGCTTTATACAGCAAAAACAATCGTGTTTTGAGAATTGTTAAACATTTTGGGGTGTTTTATTTTATAGATGAGGACATTGATAGAATCCCTAGAAAGAGAGCCAATAACCCCAGACACATTTTTTTCATCCAAGTTTTGCGGTGAAGCAAGCAGCCTATAGCAAGGTATTTCTGACAGAAACCATGATCCCTAACTGGGAGTGGCTGTACGTTTCTTTGTGAAGACCCTAAAGGGTGATTGTGTCACAATTTGTCAGAGATGGGAGATGATGGATCTACACGCAGGCTTTTAATGGAGGTTATACAAAACAACATGGAGTTATACAAAGAACCAAACAATATCATAAACACATTGACTATGATCTAAGGAACATACAAGGTAACATACTAGGTAACTTAAGAACTGACAAAGCGTGATCAAAACTAGAGGGTATATAAACACACTGATGCTTGATGAGGAAATAGGGAACAGGTGAGGAAGATGGGGAACAGTTGGCTGTGATGAGCGCAGTGCAACGTGGGAAATGTAGTTTGAGGCAAACTAAAGACAGAAGACAAAAACCATATCAAAATAAGAGTCCTTATGAACATAACAGTGACTAACTGTGACAGAACTAACTGTGATGAGGAAGGGTCCAGGGGTCTATCTTGAGGCCAAGGAGGAATAGGCGGACGATCAGGTGGCCAGGGAGGAGTCTGCGGACGATCAGAAGGCCAGGGATGCGACCACAGGGTAGGGACTGGGTCAGGGGGCCTGGGGGGCGGCCACAGAGCAGGGACAGGGTCAGAAGGCCTGGGAGATGGCCACAGGGCAGGAACAGGGTCAGAAGGCCTGGGAGGCAGCCACAGGGCAGGAACAGGATCAGAAGGCCTGGGAGGTGCGACAAAGGCAGGCGGAACCATGAGAGGCTCGAGGGGTGGGGCCATGGAAGGCGGAACCGTGAGAGGCTCGAGGGGTGGAACTGGAGAACTTGGAGCCCGGAGAGTAGCTGAAGGCTTGAAGGACCAGGGTGGAGCCAGAGGCTCGGAGGACCGAGGTGGAACCGGAGGATCGGAGAGCCAAGGCGGAGCCGGAGGGATGAGGAACGCCGGTGAAGGCAATAGGCTGGAGGACCATGGTGGAGCTGAGGGGACGTAGAGCCGAGGTAAGTCGAGGGATCAGAGGGCCAAGGTGGAGTCCAGGGCTCAGAGGGCCTAGGTGGAGTCGGAGGGTCGAAAGTTCCTCTTGACTGTGATGTCACAGGGGGCGATGGTCGAGCCTGTGACTTGGGGGGAACCAGCTGATCAGGAGGAGGAGGAGGATCTAATGTCCTGGGCGGAGCCAGCAGAGGAGAAAGGGCCATCGTGCTGGATGGAAACAGCGGAGGAGGAAGGGCCATCGTGCTGGACAGAACCAGGGAGTCTATGATGCTGGACGGAACCAGCGGAGTAGAGGGGCTGGATGGATCCAGCCGAGGAAGAAAAGTACGCAGGGTGGGCACAAGGGTGGGAACCAACTCCAGGTCTAATAGCTCAGCGAGAGCTGGCTCTGGGACGGATGAGGCTTGCAACGCTGGTTCGTTGGCCATGGCAGGCTTGGAGCAAGGGGCCGTGGCAGGCTGTGGGGCATTCACTGTGGGAGGTGAATCAAATCAAATCACTTTTATTGTCACACAACCATATACACAAGTGCAATAGTGTGTGAAATTCTTGGGTGCAGTTCCGAGCAACATAGCAGTCGTGATAGTGATGAGGCATATACCAATCTACAATAAACATCAAATTTACACAATATAAATCTAATATACACATAATTACACACAACACAATATACAAATAATAACATACAATGTACATTATACAATACACACAATATAGAATACGCATTATACAATAAAAAATAGTATATATAGTATATATAAAATGTACAGTAGGTTGTATTGTACTGTATTGACATTCAGGCTGTCGGTTGATAGTCAGTTGCCAGTGTGTTGTTAAGAGAATATAATTTATGACAGTCCAGTGTGAGATAATAAGATTAATAAAGTGCAGTGCTGATGTATATTGATCGTGAGAGATCAAGAGTTCAAAAGTCTGATTGCTTGGGGGAAGAAGCTGTCATGAAGTCGGCTGGTGCGGGTCCTGATGCTGAGAAAGACTGAACATTTGCCAGTAGAATACTGGTAACGGGGGTCGATTTGCGCGACGTCTTACGCTGATGAGAACGCCGGCTCTGTTTCCCCTTTTCTTTCTGCGTTTTCGCGGCCGGGCAGCCCAGACAAAGGGCTCCGCTGGCGTGTTTGTAAACAGCGGGTCGGCATTGAGGAATTTGAAGTCCGGTTTATGGTGTGTAATTGCAGAACCAATGTCTAAAAGTGTTTGTCTGTCGTAGACATTAAAGGCAGACAACATCCAAGACAAAAAAACAAAAGAAATGTAAACAAAACAAACAAAAAACTACAATGTTGTTTCAGAGCTCGCAATGCAGCAGCCATACTCGGCGCCATCTTGAGTCCAAAAAATAAATATGTCCTCATCTTCTTTACCCACAGTAAGAGGTGAGCCACAAAGTTCCAAAGCCACATCCACGTATTCACACAATGTCCAGTGTCCTTAGTGCACTATTTAGACTGGCTCTGAAGAATTTCACCAGAATGCATTCATCAAAGTGCACTAAATTAAACACATTGACTATGATCTAAGGAATATACAAGGTAACATACTAGGTAACTTAAGAACTGACAAAGCGTGATCAAAACTAGAGGGTATATATATATATATATATATATATATATATATATATACACACAAACTGGTGCTTGATGAGGGAATAGGGAACAGGTGAGGAAGATGGGGAACAGATGGCTGTGATGAGGGCAGTGCAACATGGGAAATGTAGTTTGGGGCAAACTAATGACAGAAGACAAAAACCATATCAAAATAAGAGTCCTTGTGAACATAACAGTGACTAACTGTGACAGATTGATTGGTGTTTATTGCCATGAAATTACTAATGAGATATAAATTTGGCCGGAATTTGACTGTAGTAAAACAGAGTACAAGATTTAGGTCTTCTGGTGAAATTATGAATGGAAAAGTAATAGATTAAAGGGTTATAAAACTCAAAAATGAGAGACCCTGGGTTGACTATATGTGTTTCAGGTGAAAATGTTGACAAAGGGTCAACTGTACATTGTGTTAAAGAAATATGATAAAATTAAGAAAACCTGTGTGCCAGACTTAAACCTGAAAGTAAAAGATTAAGAACTAAAGTAGAACAATCACATGGAAGGGGATGTTTGCTGAAGCAGAAAAAGAGAAAAGAATATAGAAATAGAATAATCTAATGACTATATGAATAAATTTACAGATGGTGGAGAAATGTACATGATACAGTCAAAGTATGATAAAGTGAAGAAAATTGGTGTGTTATACTTACACTTGAGAAAGTAACATTATAAATAAATCAGGATAATTGCATGGAAGGGATGTTGTGTAATATGGAGAAAATGCAATTACCCTGCCTCCTTATTTTAGCCAATGTATTAAATATAATATTTTGCTTACAAAAGATACATAAAACTATGACTGAACTGCTGTTATCTGTAAAATATTTTATACAAAGAATATAACATTTGTTACCCATTAGTGTTGTATGTATTAAATAATTTAAACATAATTTATTATATAGAGTTAAGACCAGAGTGAACATGTCTAAACATGTTGGGATGTCGGCAAGATGAAGGGAGAAGATCAGAGAGCAGTGTTGTAGTACCCGAGATTGACTTTTTGAAGGTCTTGTCTTGGAATCGACTACATTTTTACTCGGCCTTGTCTCAGTCACAGACACAGAGGATTCGGGATTTTATTTTAAGACCGGTCAAGACCACAACTGCAGGGATACCACTAAATTGCCTGTGCATTGTCTGATTTATTTGTTAACATCACAACTGTGATTGGATGTAAAACTTCCTGCTTCAAATGCAAGCAATAACTTCTCATTTAGAGGTCTTTCATGGTGCATGGAGTGATAGTGTATCTAACTACAGAAAGGCTCTAAAAGTTGCCAGGTGTGCATATTTTAGCAAACTCATAGAAAATAACCACATTAATCCTAGGTGTTTATTCATTACTGTGGATAAATTAGTAAGGAATAGACTCATTTCTAATTTGAACTTTTTGTTGCTGTTAACGGATGTCACCCCTCCCCGTCCCCCACACACTCCAAGAAAGTGAATGCGGGAGGCAGGAGAAGAAACTGTGGCTGTCTGAGAGATGTCAGCCAAATCTTCTGTAATACAATTTGGCTACCTAAACCAGTGTTTCCCAACCACTGTGCTCACTAGTGTGCCATGAAAGGTCAGGTTTGCCTTGTAAATTTATCAAATTCCTCAAAATAAATAAATACAAAAAAATGTTTCCCGTATTTTAGTGAAGGCATAGAGACGGTAGAAGAGTTTTAAAGTGGCCAATTCAGTATATTTGCCATTAAAATGTATTTTATGCAAACAGTTTCAATATTTTGTCCATCATAACATTATTGTTCTAACAAACTCTAGTCCGCTGTCAAACGCAACTCCTCACATGCCCACAAAATGATGCTTCATCATCACATTTGTAGTAAAAACATTCAGTCAGTGAACTGAATGAATGAATAGAATACAACAGGTGAATTGTTTTATTTACAGACTAAAAGCTATTTATTTGTGCACAGCATAGAGTTACAGATGTTATGAACAGATGTGGCTTACTTGTCGCATTTCTCTCATGAAGCATAAAAAGAATATGAGATCATCAGCGCATTTGACATCTGAACCAGTGAATGGAGGCCGGGCAGCTGCTCCCGGGTCCTAGTGCCTGCCGGAGCCAAACTCTGTCAGTGCGACTTATGTGTTTTTGTTTTCTCTCTCTCTCTCTATATCAACAATGCGATTTTGATCTGGTGCGACTTATATTTAGGTACGACTTTATTTCCATAAAATACAGTAAATAAATAAATAATAAAACATGTATTTGCTGTGCCGTTGCAAGAATTAATTTGCAAGAACAAATCTACAAATAGGAAAAGACACAAATTTGTTGGTTTTTCATTATCCAGTTAGCGCTCTTGTCACCTGTGACCTCATTATGCAGTGTACCTATGTTACTTGCGTTTTTTGCATAGCCGGATTTCAAATATTACGAGTAAACACACTACTAAGACAGACAGAAAACATGGAAAGTTCTTGAAAAGGAAAACTATCGACGATGGTTATGTGGGATAGTGGTATGTCATGGGATTTTTTTAATCGTTAAAGGTGTGCCGTGGCAGAAAAAAGGTTGGGAAACACTGACCTAAACCACAAATAGTTAATCTGCAAAAAAGCATCCAAAAGAAAACACACAGCAGTATGTAAATTCTGCAATGCTTACCGAGACGGCTGGGACCACGTCAAACTTTCATCGGCACTTAGAAAGGAAGCATAAAGAAAGGTAAGCTAAGCGTAAGTGATGCTAGCAAAGTTAGCTAGCTAACATTAGCAGTCTTCCTTTTGCTGCATTCCAACTTTGGATTTTCCAACTTCCTACTGGGAATAGTGCAATGGAATGCCACTTGAAATCGTAATTCCAACTTCAAACAAGTCATGCGGAAATGTTAAACTCCGATTTCACTGAGATGCAGGTGCATGTCGTCACACAATCTTGTCAGCACCCAGGAAGATGTACAGAATAAGTGATAAACATTCACTTTTATTAAATAATATCGATAAATTAGTCAAAGTTCCTACATTACATGATATTAAAGCTTGTTTAACAAACGTTAGCAGAGTAGCAGGTGTTCAAAACATGGTAAATTGTACTCTCTTTTGAACCATACACCTGTAGCACAAGTGCTAGCATTGCAGATTGTTTATGAATTGGGTTGCTAGGAGACATCTCTGGTGATAGTCAAACACCTGCTAAGCTAACGGGAGCGTTGCAGTTTTGTTTCCTTTAACGTCATCTTCTGAGCATCTGGCATTGGAATGCTTTTAGTCGGAGATCGGAGATATCAAGTGGAATATCCCACATCCAATTTGAATGGAACACAGCATCTGTACCTAAACTCATCTTCATCCCTCACCCAAAGAGATTTAGCAAGTATTAGATATACATATTAGCTACCTATGTATTTACTGTTTTTTAGGGAGCTAGTTTCAGTTGCTTGCCAGCTATTTGCCACCTAGCCAGGTGCGCAAGCTGCCTAATTTAGTTAACATATATTGAGGGATGTAGCTAATGCAGTGTTAACTTTGTGAGAGACTGAGGGGACAGGGCATGTGGTGACAAATTGTTGTTCCCAAGTTACGTTTTTGCTTGTGATAAACAATGATGAGACAGGCCACATAAAGCTATGTAGCTAATGTATATAAAGATTGGGGTGGGGTGGAATAATAGGGTTCAAAACAGTGTTACTATGAATGCAAATTTTAATACAGTGAAAAAGACACTATATTAGCATAACATAAATATATATTTCCAACATTCTTTTGAATGTCCATGTACTAAAATAAAATATTTGATGCCATGAGTGTACCTTCATTTACTATTACTATTATTTTGAATGGCCATGGAAAATGAAGCAATGTGATAACAATTTTACCTGGTAGCAAAAATTAGTCCGCTAATTTACCTGATGAACTTTCACCTTTTGCTGACCCTTTATGCTTCAGAGCTAATGTGTGCTTCTAAATCACTTGCACCTTTATTAGCAACTGACACATAAGTGCCAGCTTTACGTGTCATACATTCTGCTTCCCACGGATCTCGACCTGGACGAAAGCATGGGAATGAATTTTTTGTGTAAATCTTCTGTAAATTTGCACTATCGTATTATTTCCACTCAGCTGTCACTTGCTGCTACTGTCAAGCAACTGTTCGATGCCGAACACAACAGCGCTTCACGGAGAGATTGACAGGCAGGAATTTGGCCAATAGTTGCTGCAAGCCTTTTATAATTGATCAATTGGTGTGCGAGAAGGCGGGACTGACAAAGAGGGGTTAAAGCAATGCAAATATGCGCGCACACACAATTATTTATTAGACCAGATGCACATCATAATGCAATTAAAGCCGAATCCCGGCTTAATGCAAATTTAGAAATCCCGGCCGGACGCTTTTTTAAGGTCTGAAAAAGAGGACATGTCCGGGAAAAAGAGGACCTACGTTACATCAACATTGGCTAATGTCAGCTCCGACATAAACGCTACACGCCGCGGTACCGCTCCCTCACTTGGGTGAGAGAGCTAGAGATGTGACAGCAGAGAGTGGAGACAGAGTAATGCGCCTCCACTTACAGTATATGAAAAATTTCTATTTTAAATAGGCTGCTTTGCTTACGTTTGGCATTCTTTGTTCTATTTTCTAGATTTAGCTGTGTTGTTAGCAAATTGCACACATTTATACAAGGCTTGTTGTTGGTTCAAAAACGTACTATAGTGTTTAAGACAGAGAAAATTGAAGACTTAAGTACTGAATAATTGTTTGATATATTCTGTACTTAATGATGGTTTCTAGGGGAAGAGTCATCCAGAAAACCTGATGCGACGCTTGCACAAAAAAATTATTGTTTTAGGTGGATGGTAAAACTTGGAAAAGGAGTGTTGAATAAAGATGGTTAGGTTGATTTCAGCTCCTTAGTGTTTGTTTGTATTTGTTTGCTCTGCAATGCCTCTGCAATGCCTTTTTATTATCAAGACATTTCTCATGGTACACTGACACAAACACACACACACACACACGCATATATATATATATATATATATATATATATATATATATATATATATATATATATATATGTGTGTGTGTGTGTGTGTGTGTATATATATATATATATACACTGGCGGCCAAAAGTTTGAAATAATGTACAGATTTTGCTCTTATGGAAAGAAATTGGTACTTTTATTCACCAAAGTGGCATTCATCTGATCATGAAACACTTTTAATCTGATCATCTGATCATGAAACACTTTTAATCTGATCATCTGATCATGAAACACTTTTAATAGCTTGGTCGGTATTGAATCTAAAATACATGTTGATTTTGATGTTTTGATAAGTTTGTTTAGCTCTTCCTGTCCTATGACAGCAAATGATTGAAGTTGCTCTTGGGGAATAATATGAGACACTGTCTTCAAAAGTGCTATTGCAGACGGTTGAATAATTCCAATTTTCTTTCTGATGATTTCAATTTTATCAGTAAATAAATTCATAAAGCGACGGAATATCTGGTTCAATCGAAGCTTTATTCCTTACTAATTTATCCACAGTAATGAATAAACACCTAGGATTAATGTGGTTATTTTCTATGAGTTTGCTAAAATATGCACACCTGGCAACTTTTAGAGCCTTTCTGTAGTTAGAGACACTATCACTCCATGCACCATGAAAGACCTCTAATTTTGTACTCTCGCACTTGAGCACCATTTTTCGAGCTGCTCTCTTGAGAACATGAGTGTGATCATTGTACCATGGTGCAGGGCTTTTCTCTTTAATTTTCTTTAATTGAAGGGGGGCGACACTATCAAGATTGCTAGAGAAGACTGTATCTATATTTTCTGTGATTACATCAAGTTCTTTTAAATGTTTTGGTTTACTGAGTATTTGAGACAAATCTGGAAGATTATTAGTGAAGCTTTCTTTAATGGTCGAAAGAATAGTTCTACCCGATCGATAACGTGGCATAGATTGAGTGACCTTTGCTAAGCGCAGCATACAAGAGACGAGGTAATGATGTCATAAGATGTCATCGCTCTGTGGCAGAATTGCTATGTGAATGTTGAAGTCACCACCGATTAAAGCTCTATCCACAGTAACTATTAAATCTGACAGAAAATCAGCAAATTTTCTAAGGAAATCAGTATATGGCCCTGGTGGTCTATATACTGTAGCAAGAACAAAAGATGACGGAGATTTTTTTATTATTTATATCTGACGATTTCACATTAAGCATTATCAGTTCAAAAGAATTTAACTTATATTCTGACCTCTGAGTAACACCAAAAACATCACTGTAAATTGTAGCAACACCTCCTCCTAGACCTTTCAGGCGAGGCTCATGTTTATAACAATAACCTTGGGGAGTAGACTCATTTAAACTAATATATTCATCCTGTTTAAACCATGTTTTAGTCAAACAGAGCAAATCTAAACTATGATCTATAATAATGTAATTTATAGTTAGTGCTTTGGATGAAAGAGATTTAATGTTTAGTAGCCGTAGCTTTATATGATGTTTATCTTCAATTTTTTATTTTCAAGTTTGATGTGTGTTGCTCGCAGTATTACCCACATCCGAAACAATATCTACAGGCTTCTCTTTCTCACTAACCTCCACTAGTGTTCGGATGCGTGTCTCTAACTCATTAATCTTCTCTGTCAGCCTGACTAATTCCTTACATTTATCACATGTAAATCCCTCACTGCTGATGGATGAAGCTATCATAAACATGTGGCATGCAGTGCAAGTAGCAATAACTTGTGCTGATGCCATGATTTACCGCAATTGTTTGTTGTTGTGGTTCTTCTTGGGAAGCATGGGTGTGGTGATGGGGACATAGCCAAGCGCTGGTTTGTGAGTAGAGAGCGAGGCCAGGAGGAATGAATGGAAAGGACTCGCACCTGTGTTCTCTAACAGCTGTTCTGTGTTTCAGTGAGTGGCATTGTGGAGATAAAGGGGAGACGAGAAGCCCAGAGGGGGAGAGAAATTAACCTATGTGTGTGCTATGGCTGAAAAGCCCAAACAGAATTTAATTGTTCAGAGTGAATAAAGTTTTCGTTACAGTGTTTAAGCCGACTCCTGCTTCCTTCTTTCTACACCTACAAAGGGCTGTGTTACAGTGGGTTTGAGATTCCTCAATTACTCACACAATTGTTTGTTGTTATGGTGGTTCTTGATAGGTGGTGCTTTGAGATCGATGCAGTAATCTGTGTAACACAGAGGAGAAAACGGTGCTCACAGTAAAATGCACGCAGTTTAATCGCGATAAAAATAGAAAGCAGATGCACTGTCACAGCTGAATCGAGATAAGAGAATAATGCGGGGGTGGGGGGGGGCGGGTGGACCTATGTGTGCTGAAAAATGGCAAAGACTAAAGATTAAATTCTGAATACAGAAAGACAAGCAATGCTAAAAATGCTAGTAGGGCTATAAACACAGACTTGAGCTAGGCGCCAGCAGCTACTGGAACAGGAAGTCAACTCTTGCTAGCTTGCCAGTAATGATGACACGCAGAGAAGAGACGTGACAAGCCACTTATTCTGTTTCTGTGGTCAAAATTTCAGATTCACCTTTTGTAAAACAAACAAATCTCTTTAAATATTGCAAAATATATGTCTCTCTCAAGTTTCTTTCTCATAAACACAAAAAAGACAAATTCCTGTCATAATACAACTCAAGTTGTTTTCAACAGGGAAATTAAAATGATTAAATTCGAATCAGCAACTCTTGTTTGAATCAGTATTATTTTACAGATCTAATTTATTGATGATCTGACTCGAGATCATTTACAGCCTGCATTTAACACTGATTCAGGGTTTTACTGTGGGATCAACGTCGCCCCCAGCGTAAACGCGAAACATTTCGAAACATTTCGAAACTGTTTCAAAACAGTATAACATAACAAAGCCTCCTTTGCTGATATCACGTGACTTGGCCAGTTTGATATGCACTCAGAAGTATTGGTTCGAAATAAATTATTTGTAAAGGTTTCGAAAGCAGCCATCACTACCTGACCCGTATTTGCATGATTTTATGCATTGCACTGCTGCCACATGTTTGGCTGATTAGATAATCACATGAATAAGTAGGTGTACAGGTGTTCCTAATGAAGTGCTCAGTGAGTGTATGTTGTGGATAAAGTCATAAATCTCATGTATAATAAGAATGAGTTAAAGTGAGGTAATTAACCTGTTTCAAAGGGGTTCACTTTGTCTGTGTTTAGCGCATTCAACTCGGGGAAGCGGGGAAGTCCCCAAAATACTGAATTACTGGGTTAGATGAATCCATATCTAATCTTCTATAA
This sequence comes from Myxocyprinus asiaticus, assembly GCF_019703515.2. NCBI lineage: Eukaryota > Metazoa > Chordata > Actinopteri > Cypriniformes > Catostomidae > Myxocyprinus > Myxocyprinus asiaticus. Next base: position 14,787,401 of record NC_059381.1, on the reverse strand, counting down.
ACAGATGTTCCTCTAGATTTTTCTAGAGTTTATATTTTGCACTGTTAATTTCTTGCAGTATTATTTTTTTCTCATCATATTTTCGTCAACGGTATGTTTTAATAAAAATGTTTAATTATTGTCATGATGCATCTTTTTCGTCTTGTATTCATTATTGTTGAAGAAGTCAAAAAATCCCTTCATCAACAACCGTTTCCGTAAGTGATTTCGTAAACTAGATTAACACTGGATGAGAGAAAATATTTTAACAAAATATCATATTGTAAAATGTTATATTTAAAAAAAAAATACATGACCTTTAAAAACACATCAGAATTTTTGCATAAAATGTTCAAATATCCCATTTTAAATTAATCTCATAGGGAAATATTATTATTTATATATTTTTTTTATTTTAGTCACGTGGGTTAGCGAGTCAACGGATTGTGGCACATACCTGTATGTATTTCTCAGGGGCCAATGCATTTGACCTGTGTGGTTTTTCAAACCATCTTCCTCACTGAACTCAATTCACCTCAGCTGTGTTTTTCTTCAGTGAAGTAAAGCCACCCATCATAAAGTCTGTGGCATCACAATGCAGGGCTTTCCACTGCTTTACCTATTTTACTTTGGAATTCTGTTTTAATTCTCTGCCTAATCTTCAGGCTTGACTGAAAATTACATTGTTCAGTTTTAACAGCCAGTGAATGGGCACATTGAAAGACATTTGAAAGCACCTTGTCTGCCGAATAGTGTCGTGGAGTTCTTTGAATTCATTTGAGCGGCAAGTGAGCAAAAGAGTGAGAGAGAATGGTAAACACTTTACCCACCCTATCCTGTAGAATATTTATCAGAGTCATTCTCCTGGTCTTGATAAATTAATGTTTTGGCAGCAAATCAAATACAAGCGATAACTCCCTGTCAAAATGTCTCAGCGTAAGGTGTGAATACCAAGCTCTCGCTGCTCAGATTACGTTCATATTGCACATTTACATAATTTCGAAATCAAATAAAAATAGCGTACTCAAATTTTACCTCAGAAGTAGACAGCGTAGTCTGCATTAGATAGAAAATAATTATCAGCTTTAACGCAAGAAGGTAAAAGAAAGGAAGTTGCTCATTTATTCTCACGATTGCGGTGCATTAAAATGAAAATGATTGAAATAAGAATCAGCTGCCAAGTCAAGCCTAAGTGGGATCAGCCTGCAGAAAAAAGACCTCCGTCTTATTAACAAGCTTGAAATGTCATTATCCACAGTTCAGGATTAAATGATGTTATCTGTTTTCTCTAAATGAAAAAAGCAAGAGCAGTGACATAAAGAGAAGAAAAGGCCCTGTCATAATTAACAAAACCCTTTGTGGAGGGCTCCTTCATTGAGGTTTATCTGCCTTAAATTGCTGTATTCTGTGCGATGAGGGCAGTTGTGTGCGGTCCGCTCACCCGTGGCCCTAACCTGCAGGAAGAACACAAGTCAGTCTTAAATGATCTAATTATCCATCCTTTGGGTTGTTTAAACTGAAGATTGAACACACACACACGTAGATAAGATAGTACATAACGTGAGAATGGATTCAGAGAAACGGTAACCATAGCTGGCGTTTCACCATAATTACAGGATATTGTCTGTGGAAATTTGATGTGCTTGACGTATTTTGTCCCTGACCTTTCCTTCTTTGTAAAGCATATTTCAGGAACTCCCAAAAATGTCACAGTGGTATTGATGTTTACTATATACTATATACAGTGCTGGGTAGATTACTTCTGAATTGTAATTTGGTACTGATTACAAATTACATGACAAAGATTTTAGTCAGTAACAGAATCTCTTGGATTCAATTTTTAAAGTAATCTAATCTGCAGTGTTGGGTGTAACGTGTTATGAGTAACAAGTAATGTAACGCGTTTTATTTTAGATAATAATATCGGAGTTAAATAAAGTCATGCGTTGCTTTTGTACACCTCTACTTTCCTTTGTATTGTGAGAAATCAGGAGTAAAAGTGTGCAAACTTCAGGGAGGAGACGTAGTGCATGATGGGCATTGTATTTCTATATAGAGTGTGAGGCCAGAAATTATTTAGCAGAGACGAGTCACTTCTGTTTAAATGAATGGGAGAAATTGGAATGCCCAACCAAGAAGCTCTAGCACCCAACAGTCAATGGATGTAGAAAGGCAGTCCCACCTTACAGGTAAAAGAGCCAATCACCTTTTAGATACAGACATCACCTATCAATCAACTCACTAACGTGCATGCGCATTAGCTATACAAGCTGGGAAAATTTTGTTTTTTAGCGTAATATGAGGTCAATATTCGGTTGAGAGAAATGCGATTGATTCATGTGTTAATACATACTGCATTAAAAAATCAGTAAACGCGTTTAGGCAGAGGGATTATAAGACTAGTCTTCCACTGTCCACGACATGATACACAGGGTGAAATACTCGCTCAATTCACTGACTTAAGCAGCCGAACTGCTCCATGTTACAGCTCCCCGTAACTGGGAGAATGGGATGAGAAAAGCTGACTCTAGATCTACATCGATTGTATATGTAGAGAAAATCTCTTAGTTTCTAAAAAGATTCTACATTTTTGTTTTATAATAAACAAGTAGTTTGACTCATGAAGCAAACCATTTTTATGACATTTTGGTAGCATTAAAAATGATTCCATGCATGTTATATCAACATGCGCCTTTGAAGTTGTATGCGATCAACCAGTTACGTCTGTATGCACCATGGATCAACTGATAACAAGCGTGCACTGAGATGACTTAAGTGGAAAATATTTTTTTATTATCAGACACATTCCTTGAACATGTTAGGCTGGCATTCCCCACTGAACTGTATCCTGACTTTTAACAAACATCTTAAGTTGACTCTGACATTGTCGATGGGCACAGCACATGATGACATATATGATGCAGGTTCAAGTGTTGGACTTTGCTGCTTTTGGTAAGACAGTGGTTTTTCTTCATTATTCATATTGTCTGCCATGTTGATGGAAAAACAAATCATGCATATTCATGTAATTGATTTTTTATTATAAATATAACGTGAAGACCTACTTTCTAAATATCTGTTTGTTTACTATGTTGTTTTGACATGAGTGTTGTACAGTAGCTAGCATGAGCTGTAATGTCTCTTGTATGCAATGCATGGCTTATTGGTATGGAATGCATAGCATAGCAGAAGAGAAAGTGGCTGTGAGAAAAAAGTAACACAAAAATAACGCAAAAGTAATGTAATGCTTTACTTTCCGTAAAAATTTAATTAATTTAGTTTAATTAAGTTACTTTAAGTAGTAACTCAATATTCTAATGAGTAACTTTTAAATGTAACGCTACACAGCACTGCTAATCTGAATGTTTTTAGATTATTTTTAATTACTTTTAGGCTTGAGATCGATACCTTTTTCATGCATCGATAATCGGAATATACACTATATTGCCAAAAGTATTCGCTCACCCATCCAAATAATTGAATTCAGGTGTTCCAATCACTTCCATGGCCACAGGTGTATAAAATGAAGCACCTAGGCATGCAGACTGCTTCTACAAACATTTGTGAAAGAATGGGCCGCTCTCAGGAGCTCAGTGAATTCCAGCGTGGTACTGTGATAGGATGCCACCTGTGCAACAAGTCCAGTCATGAAATTTCCTCGCTACTGGATGCTGAGGCGCATAGTGCGCAGAGGTCGCCAACTTTCTGCAGAGTCAATTGCTACAGACCTCCAAAGTTCATGTGGCCTTCAGATTACCTCAAGAACAGTGCGTAGAGAGCTTCATGGAATGGGTTTCCATGGCCGAGCAGCTGCATCCAAGCCATACATCACCAGGTGCAATGCAAAGCGTCGGATGCAGTGGTGTAAAGCACGCCGCCACTGGACTCTAGAGCAGTGGAGATGCGTTCTCTGGAGTGACGAATCACACTTCTCCATCTGGCAATCTGATGGACGAGTCTGGGTTTGGCGGTTGCCAGGAGAACGGTACTTGTCTGACTGCATTGTGCCAACTGTGAAGTTTGTTGGAGGGGGGATTATGGTGTAGGGTTGTTTTTCAGGAGCTGGGCTTGGCCCCTTAGTTCCAGTGAAAGGAACTCTGAATGCTTCAGCATACCAAGAGATTTTGGACAATTCCATGCTCCCAACTTTGTGGGAACAGTTTGGGGATGGCCCCTTCCTGTTCCAACATGACTGCACACCAGTGCACAAAGCAAGGTCCATAAAGACATGGATGAGCGAGTTTGGTGTGGAAGAACTTGACTGGCCTGCACAGAGTCCTGACCTCAACCCGATAGAGCACCTTTGGGATGAATTAGAGCGAAGACTGCGAGCCAGGCCTTCTCATCCAACATCAGTGTCTGACCTCACAAATGCGCTTCTGGAAGAATGGTCAAAAATTCCCATAAACACACTCCTAAACCTTGTGGAAAGCCTTCCCAGAAGAGTTGAAGCTGTTATAGCTGCAAAGGATGGGCCGACGTAATATTAAACCCTATGGATTAAGAATGGGATGTCACTTAAGTTCATATGCATCTAAAGGCAGATGAGCGAATACTTTTGGCAATATAGTGTATATTGGGATTTTTTTCAGATATGTAAATACTGTAAATAGGAATGTCTCCTAAGACAAATTTCTCAAGACAACTTTGGAAAAGTGTGAGCGGCAGGGTAAATTAAAGGGGGTCGCACACTGGGCATGTCTGGTGGACACGTCTGGCGGACGATATGGCACGTTCTAAAATTCAAAACAATTATTTATTTACTACAAAAGGTACACACACACCACCAACACTCAGCATAGAAATTCTGCAGTGCCACGGAGCACAATTCACATATTTTTCCATTAAATTAGACCCAAAGCATTACTCTAGCACTCTAGCCATCACTAGATGATATATTGTTTATATGTATCTCTCATTTAGCCTATACAATGTACACTGATGGCCAAAAGTTTGCAATAATGTACAGATTTTGCTGTTTCGGAAGGAAATTGGTACTTTAATTCACCAAAGTGGCATTCAACTGATCACAAAGTATAGTCAGGACATTACTGATATAAAAAACAGCACCATCACTATTTGAAAAAAGTCATTTTTGATCAAATCTAGACAGGCCCCATTTCCAGCAGCCATCACTCCAAAACCTTATCCTTGAGTAATCATGCTAAATTGCTAATTTTGTACTAGAAAAACACTTGCCATTATATCAAACACTGCTGAAAGCTATTTGGTCCGTTAAATGAAGCATAACATTGTCTTTGTGTTTGTTATTGAGTTGCCACAGTATGCAATAGACTGGCATGTCTTAAGGTCAATATTAGGTCAAAAATGGCAAAAAAGAAACAGCTTTCTCTAGAAACTCATCAGTCAATCATTGTTTTGAGGAATGAAGGCTATACAATGCTTGAAATTGCCAAACAACTGAAGATTTCATACAAAGGTATACACTACGGTCTTCAAAACAAAGAAAAACTGGCTCTAACAAGGACAGAAAGAGATGTGGAAGGCCCAGATACAACTAAACAAGAGGACATGAACATCAGAGTCTCTAGTTTGAGAAATAGACGCCTCACATATCCTCAGCTGACAGCTTCATTGAATTCTACCCGCTCAACACCAGTTTCATGTACAACAGTAAAGAGAAGACTCAGGAGTGCAGGCCTTATGGGAAGAATTGCAAAGAAAAAGCCACTTTTGAAACAGAAAAATAAAAAGAAAAGGTTAGAGTGGGCAAAGAAACACAGACATTGTACAACAGATAATTGGAAAAGAGTGTTATGGATCTTAACCCCATTGAGCTTTTGTGGGATCAGCTAGACTGTAAGGTGTGTGAGAAATGCCCGACAAGACAGCCGCATCTATGGCAAGTGCTACAGGAAGCGCTGGGTGAAATGTCACCTGAGTATCTGGACAAACTGACAGCTAGAATACCAGGGATCTGCAAAGCTGTCATTGCTACATGTGGAGGATTTGTGATGAGAACTCTTTGAAGTTGTTTAAGAAGTTCTGATTTTTTTTTGGTTTTTTTTTTCAAATTGTAATAGTAAATTTTCTCATTATTAATGTCCTGATTATACATTGTGATCAGTTGAATGCCACTTTGGTGAATAAAAGTACCAATTTCTTTCCATAAGAGCAAAATCTGTACAACTTTTGGCCGCCAGTTTATATTCAGTTACAAATATGTCATTTTGTGGTTTGACAGCTTGAATGAAAGACCTACATACAGAGAAACTGCATAATAAACATCGCCATTTCTAATCATTCAGTTTGCGCAGTTACAAGAGTTTCACTAACCTGTAAACTCATAAATGTTACTTTGTTTATTCTTGAAGAAGTACAAAAACTTTCATTACTTTGGATTACCATCTCCTGTGCCACTTCAACTCATCCTGTGTGTCTGTGTGTGTGCTTCAGTAAATAGTATATCGCCCTCTTGTGGTCTCCCAATGCTATTACGCAAGACTGTTAAACAGAGGCCAACTGAGTGTTTTGGAAAGAACGGAAATTGGGCTTCTAATTTAAATGTCAGCTAATTTTAATATATCGATGCCTCAAATATATCGATAAAATAATGTGCCGATCAATAATAGATATATCAATATTTTATGACATCCCTGATTACTTGTAACCTAATTTTTGTTATTTGATGTCACATGCATTTGAGTAGGATAAGCTTGTGCAATTTTGACAATGTTGCTTAAATGCATTAACGAAAACTTACTAAATGGATCAAAATATGAGATTTTATTTTGTGTAAAACAAAAAAAGGCACTTAAAATGTTCTTACTTCGACAGTTTTAGCATTAAAAATGCCATCTATGTGTGGTAACAGGTCAGACCAGTTATATTTATGAATCAACATTAAAAAAAGTCTCTAAAGTTGCAAAAGCACATTGATGTACATTTTTGAAACCAGGAACAAAAGCAGTTTGCAAAACTAAAACTAACTTCACAGCAATAATACAATCGGTTTAGCATTTATGTTTGGATTACCTCTCCATTTTCATTGTAATTATGGCTGGTGGCTAGTATCAGGTCTTTGTATTAAAAGGAGACAAATTAGAGGGATCAATAAATTATGAACAATTTATTGCCTTTGCCTGATTAATATGTAATCATGTAATAAAAAAAAAAAAACTTTAATCTTACTATGAGTATTTTAAAATGTAATTTAATCTTATTTCAAATACCCATCACTGACTATATACTGCTATATACTTTTCTAGTGACTTTATCAAGTAAAATGTTTGATTCAAAATTTAAACAACAACAACAACAAAATATTTTGAATCTAAAATAAATAAGCATTATGGTGTAAAATGAATAAAGATTATTTAAGATTTCGCGCTTTGTCTAGGTCACTAAACAATTAAGAAAATTTGTGACAATGTTTACTCCTTTGTATGAAAGGTCCAATTTCCCTGCTAAATAAACAGCTCAACTGGCAAGGCTGGTCAAGCTGGTCTGTTTTCTGGTCTTAAAAGAAATCCTGGGCACTTGTCAACTGGTTATTTGCTTTTTATTGAAACACTCTTTTGGAACATTCTCAGATCATACTTGGATAACATGGATTTCAGTTAAAGTTTTCACTCAAATAGTTTTGCTGATAATATCATTTGTAATGAAAAAAGTGTGTTGATTTATAAAAATACATAACAGAAGCATTTTCACAAATAGACTCAGACTTATTTACCCCATTGTATTTTATCTGAAGGTGGATCGGTTTCATAAAATCAGTATGTGTTATTTGCCTCTAAACAGAGCACTCCATCTCACTCTAGATTCTCCAGAGCTGATGACTCTAATTGAATGGTATGACTCACTGGGTTAATAACAGGACTTAATGTTGGCGCTGAGTAGCTGGAGCTGACAGAATGACAAATTATGTTGAATAATGATGGGTGAATTATCCTAAGTTAATGTAGTCTGATAGATCTGCCCTCTCTGTGCAGGAGACAGAGATCCTTAACACTGCAGTGCTTACTGGGAGGACTGGTGCCATGCCAGTGAAGGTGGTCACTGTAGGAACAGAAGGTACTGTGACTGATGTGACCGAGTCGGTGGAATGTCGCTCGACAGACGAGGACGTGGTTAAGGTGAGCCGGAGCATGTACACGTCACTTACAGTATATGCACACACATAAGTTTACTTTCATATTTAAATTGTGACTTCTGAAAATTGACTTCTATTGTTTCATATTAAGCTAATGAATTATATAGCTTAATATTATATTCTAATGATATTAAATACCTTAAGCTAATTATAATTTGGGGGCCAAATTTAGGGACAAAGTATAATTAGCTTAATGTAATTAATATAATTGCCCTTGGTGCAAAGGAAACATTCTGTGAACATTTCTGTTTCCACCAATATAACAAAACCACTTTCTTTTCAAAAAGACAAACTGACAGAACCAGCAGACACATATAAGTTTGGAATAACCACCAATTTCTCAAGATAATGGAAGAACTATTGGAATGCACACATACTGTATTAAGGCAACTATATTAGATTTGATGTAAATAACTATACTATTTCCACTGGTACTATTCTGAAGGAATGTCTATTTTCAGATGTTAAGCCAGAGGCTAAAAATCAAAGCAATGTTAAATGCAGTCTTTTCTTGAACAATCTTGTGCTTTCCACTTTCTGCAGCCATTTGGGAACAAAATATGAGAGCATGGGGGAGAAAATGACAATTCTAGTCTAAATGTGTCTGTTTACTCCCTTTGGGTTTAATTATCTGATGAACATCCCACATTGAAACACTGACCTCTGGAGAGGAATCCTGTCCAAAATATGCACACACACACACACACACACACACACACACACACTCACACACACATGTTGGTGCGGCTATCCTTATGAGAACTCCCCATAGACATTATGATTTTTATACTGTACGATTCTATCCCCAAACCCTACCCCTACCCCTAAACCTAACCCTCACAACCACATTTATAGCATAATACCCTTGTAATTACCAGATTGTAACTTAAAAAAATTTCCTTGTAAACCATCCAAACCCACCCACATACACACTGAGGCTCACAGACATACACAGGCACTGGTGCCCTGGAATCAGAACAGCTGAAGACAGTATGCCTCTAACTTTTGCCACAAAAACCTACGTCATGGTCCTGTCAATTTATCAGGTTGGGTTTTGTCTGATGGGACTGTGACATCATCGCCCCATGTCCTGTCTTTGTGTTGAGCACACGGGTCCGGGTGTGAGTTACAGCCGTGCGCTCTTCGGTAATGTCACGGTCCTTTCACTCTGTTAGGTTGGTACAATTGTAGTAAGCAGAATAGCATCTCAGAATGCACAACATGTCAAACATTGAGGTAGATGGGTTACAACAGCAGAAGACCACATCAGGCACTTTATTAGGAACATAGTGTTCCTTATAAAGTGCTAAGTGAATGTATACTGATATAAATCAGCTATATATATATATATATATATATATATATATATATATATATATATATATATATATATATATATACAGTTGTGCTCAAAAGTTTGCATACCCTGGCAGAAATTGTGAAATTTTGGCATTGATTTTGAAAATGACTGATCATACAAAAAAACTGTCTTTTATTTAAGGATAGTGATCATATGAAGCCATTTATTATCACATAGTTGTTTGGCTCCTTTTTAAATCATAATGATAACAGAAATCACCCAAATGGCCCTGATCAAAAGTTTACATACCCTTGAATGTTTGGCCTTGTTACAGACACACAAGGTGACACACACAGGTTTAAATGGCAATTAAAGGTTAATTTCCCACACCTGTGGCTTTTTTAATTGCAATTAGTGTCTGTGTATAAATAGTCAATGAGTTTGTTAGCTCTCACGTGGATGCACTGAGCAGGCTCACGTGTATGCACTGAGCCACGGGGAGCAGAAAAGAACTGTCAAAAGACATGCGTAACAAGGTAATGGAACTTTATAAAGATGGAAAAGGATTTAAAAAGATATCCAAAGCCTTGCCAGTCAGTACTGTTCAATCACTTATGAAGAGGTGGAAAATTTGGGGATCTCTTGATACCAAGCCACGGTCAGGTAGACCAAGAAAGATTTCAGCCACAGCTGCCAGAAGAATTGTTCGGGATACAAAGAAAAACCCACAGGTAACCTCAGGAGAAATACAGGCTGCTCTGGAAAAAGATGATGTGGTTGTTTCAAGGAGCACAATACAATGATACTTGAACAAAAATGAGCTGCATGGTCGAGTTTCCAGAAAGAAGCCTTTACTGCACCAATGCCACAAAAAAGCCCGGTTACAATATGCCCGACAACACCTTGACATGCCTCACAGCTTCTGGCACAGTGTAATTTGGTGTGACAAGACCAAAATAGAGCTTTATGGTCACAACCATAAGGGCTATGTTTGGAGAGGGGTCAACAAGGCCTATAGTGAAAAGAATACCATCCCCACTGTGAAGCATGGTGGTGGCTTGCTGATGTTTTGGGGGTGTGTGAGCTCTAAAGGCACGGGAATCTTGTGAAAATTGATGGCAAGATGAATGCAGCATGTTATCAGAAAATACTGGCAGACAATTTGCATTCTTCTGCATGAAAGCTGCGCATTGGACGCTCTTGGACTTTCCAGCACGACAATGACCCTAAGCACAAGGCCAAGTTGACCCTGCAGTGGTTACAGCAGAAAAAGGTGAAGGTTCTGGAGTGGCCATCACAGTCTCCTGACCTTAATATCATCGAGCCACTCTGGGGAGATTTCAAACGTGCGGTTCATGCAAGACGACCAAAGACTTTGCATGACCTGGAGGCATTTTGCCAAGACAAATGGGCAGCTATACCACCTGCAGCAATTTTGGGGCCTCATAGACAACTATTACAAAAGACTGCACGCTGTCATTGATGCTAAAGGGGGCAATACACAGTATTAAGAACTAAGGGTATGCAGACTTTTGAACAGGGGTCATTTCATTTTTTTCTTTGTTGCCATGTTTTTTTTTATGATTGTGCCATTCTGTTATAACCTACAGTTGAATATGAGTCCCATAAGAAATAAAAGAAATGTGTTTTGCCTGCTCACTCATGTTTTCTTTAAAAATGGTACATATATTACCAATTCTCCAAGGCTATGCAAACTTTTGAGCACAACTGTATATACATGAAAAAATGAAATGACCCCTGTTCAAAAGTCTGCATACCCTTAGTTCTCCTGAAGTTACCTGTGGGTTATTCTTTGTATAACGAACAATTCTTCTGGCAGTTGTAGCTGAAATCTTTCTTGGTCTACCTGACCTTGGCTTGGTATCAAGAGATCCCTGAATTTTCCACTTCTTAATAAGTGATTGAACAGTACTGACTGGCATTTTCAAGGCTTTGGATATCTTTTTATATCCTTTTCCATCTTTACAAAGTTCCATTACCTTGTTACGCAGGTCTTTTGACAGTTCTTTTCTGCTCCCCGTGACTCAGTATCTAGCCTGCTCAGTGCATCCACGTGAGAGCTAACAACCTCATTGACTATTTATACACAGGCACTGATTGCAATTTAAAAAGCCACAGGTGTGGGAAATTAACATTTAATTGCTATTTAAACCTGTGTGTGTCACCTTGTGTGTCTGTAACAAGGCCAAACATTTAAGGGTTGTAAACTTTTGATCAGGGCCATTTGGGTGATTTCTGTTATCATTATGATTTAAAAAGGAGCCAAACAACTATGTGATAATAAATGGCTTCATATGATCACTATTCTTAAATAAAAGACAGTATTTTTGCATGATCAGTTATATTTTCAAAATCAGTGCCAAAATTTCACAATTTCTGCCAGGGTATGCAAACTTTTGAGTACAACTGTGTGTGTATATATATATATATATATATATATATATATATATATATATATATATATATATATGTATATATTTAAGCAATAGTACACGAGCAGGAGTACGATATGGCCCTACAACAGCACTGCTGTGATTCGTGCCGTAGGTAATCACAGCATTGCAGATTTAGGGCCATATAGCATGACTGTGAGTGTGATATTGCTTATATACAACAGTTCAATGAACAAGTAAATTAAAAAAAAATTTTTAGGAAAAACTCAGTATGGTCATAAAAATGCATTTGTGCATGGAACTACTTTCTTATGCCACAGATCAGAATCTGCCATTACTGGTTCAAAACAAATGATTTGTCCAAGCCTCTCAACAACTTCACTTTAGAACTACTAGTATCACAGCTTGGGCTGTGTCTAACATGTTATTGAAGAAACAAGGATGTGTGTGTGTGTGTGTGTGTGTGAGAGAGAGAGAGAGAGAGAGAGAGAGAGAGTGAGAGAGAGAGAGAGAGAGTGTGTGAGAGAGAGAGAGAGAGAGAGAGAGAGAGAGAGAGAGATGGAGCATGTGCGATCACCTGTTGATGATGCTGTAGTCTGTTAGTTAGCTTTCTGAAGATAATGTCATTTTGGTGAAATTCATCCTATTTTCTCAGTGGAAAATAGTCGTGCAAATGGGTGTATTCCTCCCTATTTTGTTGTAGCTGGTGTGCAAGAGTATTTCACTATCCACCTTTTTCCTATGTCCGATGGTACTTAGCAAGAAATATGGCCGTTACTTCCGTTGTCAAGTTAACACAGCTGTTGCAGCATATGTCCATTCATTCTTTCATTGCAGTGTTGGGATTTTGAGGAGAGTGTGTATGATTTCATATGGACATACATCAATCACTATATCAGTGTGCTACTGAACGATAATAAACTGCAAAAAAGTCATAAAGACAAAGAAAGTGCGAACCAAACCGGCGTGCTGTTTCTTCCAGATGCAATTGAGATTTAATCTAAGCACAAATGCAACATTTCGAGCAAAATTATCAGTTGTTTTAGTGGAGTAAATGTGTTAGTTCAGCTTCAGATGTATGTGCTTGTCATCTTTTCACCTGCATGTTCAAATCAGACAGACACACTGAGGAAGAGCTGTGAAGTTCTCATACATGGGTATGTAATCGCTTTTTCAAGTTTTCCGATCGGATGGTTATTTCCTTTTAAATCCGCACGAAAGTTTAAACATTTGTTCGGTGGGTGGTTAACTGGTGAGAGGTGGTGCTTCGCTGCTGTACGGGACGCATCAGGACGCCATTTTAAACCTCAAATGTGATGTGGTTTTTGACTTCCTCTGTATGTGTTTTTTGTGATCCAATTACAAAACATTTGGCACTCCGTTTACAACTATATTTAGCACTGACCTTTGCGATTGGATCATCCGAAACACGTCTTATTACTAGCTGTAAACAGGGTCTTAAAATGACTGCAGCCAGAGCTAGGGAATGCTGTAGAATGATTTCCGACGGAAATCCCACCCACATTTGTTTCTCCAGTAAGACCCCCAGGAAAAAGGTGAATAGAAACTGCAATGTCCTCCACCAATGTCCTCCACCATTTTGAACAAGTAGGCTTTCCTACTTCCAATTTCTAGAGTTGGGACACCAGCAGATCAACCATCTGAACACCAGCTTGGGAGACCAGCTAAAATCAGATAAAACCAGCAAACTAGCCTAGGATTGTTTAAGATTTTGTTTTTGTTTTTTTACAGCAGGGTGAGCAGCCTCTTTTTCAACTGTGTCCAAAAAGGGAATTCCCACCCCTTTTCCTTGTCAGATTATAATCGGTTTCTACCAGTTAAATTTACCTGTAATATTACTATCACTTTTACTGTATTATCTGTGGCTTATTTACTTCAGTTCCATATGTTCCCTGCCCAGTTTAATGTATGAATCACCTTCTTTCTTTCTTAAGGGCATTTCAATTAGCCGCTCTTGATATTATATATGTCAGATGAGACTATGAAAGCCCCCAGGAAAAGATATTTAGTTGTTTGTGTGTTTGATGTGCAATATTTCTTTGTGATATCTTTTGATTTCAAGCTGTCTGAGGAATCAAACAAATGAGCTGATCTTCTGTGCAGACAGATACAGATATGGAAAAAGTAATCAGAGAGAGAGAGAGGAAAGGACAGAAACAGAAGAGATATAGAGATGGTATGGAAGTTGTGAGGGCTAGAGTTAATTCTATTAGATGGTACAGTCACACTGAAAAAGAAAATTAAGGGCTGTTCACACTGAATGCATATTTGCATCTGTCTGTCTTTATGAAAAAATACACTAGATGGACGTTTTGACCATTGCATTGCATATTGCTGTGTTTTCAATGTCTCGCTCAGGAGTAGCATCTTTTTTAGAAGAATGTTTGTAAAAATTTTAAGAACTTTTTAGAACTTTTTAAAACGTGTCTTGAGACACCTGCAATTTGTTGCATTCATTGTGCTGCATCTAGTTTTTTAACAAAAGAACACGTTTGGTGGTCTGAACTGCCCCTTGTTCAGTATCAAATACCTGAACTTGCTTAAAACAAGATTAATTCACCTGAGAAGCAAAACTGCAAATGAAAGCGGGTTTTCAGAAAATGTGTGTCTAATAAAAGTGTAATTTGTGTAATCTTCTGTTGGCAGATTTTTTGAAAGTATATATACTTTCTTGTCTACATTTGTGAGGTTTGTGTTAAAAACAAGTGACACAGATTTGCCAGTGGAACAAGATACAGTACATTGCACTTTCTTAATATCTTAATATCTTGTGCAATTTTGCTTTTGCCTTGATAAATTTATAAAACATACTTGCTTGTGCTTATTTTAAGCATGCTCTGATATTCTGACTGGAAAGTGAGACAAAGATGCTAATTTAGGATGGGATTTTTTGCAGCATCCCTTGAAATACACACACATGCACATGCTCACGCTCACATATGCACACACTGAAGCATGGCTTTACTTCCATTGAAGTGAACGATTTGAGATGCTCAAGATAATCTGTTGTAATTATCTGTGTCAGACAGACAGGGCAAGAGGGACAGAGCTTATGTCAGACAGCACTGTCCAGTTATTCTATGTGCCTGTCTAAATGGGCCATTAAGTACCCTGTGGGAGTCCTCCCTAAGTGTCCCTCTTTTCAGCAGTCTTAATGTTCCTGATTATTGCAATGCCAGGCTGGTTATGATGCTTAAAGGGACTCGTGGGAAGGGCATGTTTCAGTGCAGTTAGACTGACCCATCTACACTACACACTTTCAGCCTGTACACCCAAACCGTTGCCCTTTACGGCCCCTGGCTGCTTCTCTGAAGAGTTTCTGGCTCTTAGCCTTTTATTTGGCTAATGGGAGAAAAATACAGTCTGTTAATGAGGAAGTAAAGAATACAATGTGAAACTGCAAATAGTTTCATCATGTTATTTTCATGAGTAGATCAAGGCAGTTATACAGTGGCTGCAAAAAGTATTTGGACACCTAAAATGTATGAATGTCAAACCAAGTGCATGTCAAAATATCAAACCAAATGAAAGTACTATTTAAATTAACAGTTTTTGAGAGGTGTTGAAGGTCCACAACAGGAAAACCATCACAAAATTTGTAAGTAAGCAACCCTAATAGTGTCACTGAAACTTTCCTGAAACCTTTTCATTATAATAATCATAACACTTTACAATAAGGTTTATTAGTTGACATTATTAAAGGCATTAAGTATCATGAACTAACAATGAACAATATTTTTACCAGCATTTATTAATCTGGGTTAATGTGCATTTATAAATTGTAAATGCAGTTGTTCATTTTAAGTTTCATTTTACAAATTGTATTAGTATACATTAGTACATTCATTTGAAATTAACATTAACCAAGATAATAAGTGCTGTAAGAGTATTGTTCATTGTACATTCATGTTAACTAATGTAGTTAACTAACTTTAGTAAATACTTTTTGAGTAATCACTTCTGTTAGTTCTGTCAGGTTTTTCTTGCTTAAACCTGCTCAAACCTGAAATGATTAGCTTCCACAATTCTGCCATGAAGATCATTGAGATTTTGGGTTCAGTGCACACTGCACACTGTATAATGTATTACAAAATAGTTTTGATTGAAAATGTAGCACTAAAAAGACTAAAGTTAATCAAAGCTCACATGAATGCACCATTGACGTTCCCAATGTCACTAATAGAAAAGTGGTGTTAAACTTCAGCAAGCAAAATATCACTGAGGTCCAGTCTTTTTTGTATTTTCAGACTGTTAATGTGGAGAGAAAAAACCCTGTATTGAATGCTGGAAGACTTAGAGTAGTCAGTACATGAGAGTGCATTTAACTAGTAATTGCAGCTACTAAATGAAAGACTGGAGTTGAGATGTTTTAAGTATAGGATAAAGGTGTAAAAAATGGCACATCATTAAGGAAATCTGTTTTCACAATCAACCGACACTCTTTTGATGTGCTCAGAAATCAAGCCATGCAATTGGTCCACTTCCACATCAGTTGTTATCAAAGAAGCCCTCACGTTGATTGGATGGGAGATTTTTTTCAGCTAGTTATCACAAACATTGGCTAAGAGCTACATAGTTGTTTTGCAAAAAAATTACTTGGATTGCTGTGATGAACAATTGCTGTGGAAAGACTTGACCACTCAGCTATTTTCTCTCAGTTTTCTTCTACCTCTCCATCTACTTCCATTCAACTTTAAAGTCTAAAGAGAAATATAGACATTCAGATAGTTTCATTATCAATGGCAAATGTCCCTGCTTCTCCCCCACTGACTGTAGTCAGAAATAAATACTTAGACAGGCCAGTCAAAGCCGGTCCAATCTCTCATCTTCCTCATTAAAGCAAAGAATGAAAGCAAATAACAGCAGCACAAAAAACACAAAGGCCAGACTGTTTGTTGCATATTGCGCTGATTAGCACAAGAAGAGGCCTAATTTTTTCGCTTTCAAAATGTGAAATAGTCGGCAGGAAATTGGGGAGAAAAGTAGGCTGATATGACGGCAGAGCCTGCCATTTTCTTTCATTTAAAGCTCCTGTGAATACAGTGTTGCTTGAATGCTTTGTTTGTCTTCGGTCTCATTTGTATTCTTTCCTCTTAGGTGTCTGAAAGGTGTGATTACGTGTATGTTAATGGTAAGGAGACACGTGGGAGAGTAAGGATGATGGTGAACTTCACCTACAGTTACCTGAGCACTCAGCTGGAGTTGAGCGTCTGGATGCCCAGACTCCCCCTGCAGATTGAGATGTTCGATCCAGAACTCAGCCAGATCAGGGGCTGGAGAGTTCCTGCTGATGCTGCCAACCTAAGGTTAGCAATGTTTTTGTTTTAAAGATGTCATACTAAGAGGAATAAAACTGTCCTTGATCTTTTAAGATAAAAGAGTTCATGAACTATGACAACATACAGTAACTTTCAGAACCATCAGTAATATTCCCAGTAAAAAAAAAAAAAAGAGCATTTATTGAGACTTAGCTGCAAAATCAGCTTGTTCCATATTTCCACAACTTTTAACAATTTTGCAACAAAGTAGCGACACAGCTAACTTAGCTACATTATTCAGTAGCATACAGTAGTTCAGCCGCTTCCAAAATAGTGTAGCTTTTACAGAAAAAATGTACTTTTTCCAGTGAATAGCAGTGTAGTGTGACAAAACGTTACATCACTGATTTTTGAGATATTTTATTGAGCATGCAGATTTACAGCCGAGATTTAGAGCAAGCTGAGGAAATAAATGTTTTTTTTTTCTTTAAGGAATATTCCGGGTTCATAACAAGTTTAGCTCAGTCGACAGCATTTGTGGCATAATGTTGATTACCACAAAAAATTGTTTTGACTCATCCATCCTTTTCTTTAAATTTTTTTTTAAAAAAAGCAAAACAAATAGGTTACAGTGAGGCACTTACAATGGAAGTGAATGTGGAGGGTTTTAAGGCAGAATGTGAAGCTTATAATTTTATAAAAGCACTTACGTTAATTCTTCTGTTAAAACTTGAGCTGTAAAGTTCTTGAAAACATCATTTTTACAGTTGTTTTAGGGATTGTAGACATTGCATTGTCATGGCAATGAAGTTGTGAAATTGGCTATAACTTTACACAGAAAATGTAGCGATTTTATCACACTAAAATCATGTTAACATGCATATTGTTTATGTCTTGTATCTTTTGACATAGTGAGTATTTTAATGTTTACGGATTGGCCTCTTTCACTTCCATTGTATGTGCCTCACTGGAACCCAGATTTCTGCTTTTTTTTTTTTTTTTTTTTTTAAAGAAAAAGAGGAGCAAGTCAAAATTTATTTTTGAGGTAATCAATATTATGCCACAAATGCTGTCGATTGAGCTAAATTTGTATTGAACCAGGAATATTCCTTTAACAAAATGTAAAAACCTTTTGATGCTAAAAACATAAGTAACATTATGAGTGGACCTCATGAGGAAAAAGAAGGATGATATGACTTATTTGAATTGTAAACAGCACAGAAACTATTATTAAAGTCTGTTGTGTTTTATAATGTTAAGCTGAGCAGAACATATCTTGCACAACCCACACTATGTTATGCAATCTAGTTCTACTGGCTATGATTTAAAAAAAAAAAAAAAAAGGATTTCTCACATTACTGAAATCAACCTCTAAATATTGCATGGTATCAATGGTGAGATGATTATCTCTAGTATCTGGAATAAGAGCATTTAGCTCACGTATTGAGCTTGATCCACAATGCTCCATCCTGCCCCAACTTTATCAACCCTCCCCTGGCTCAGACATTCTCCACGCTCCATCATTCCTCTGTAACACCAAGTGTGTGGATGGAGGTGAGGGGAGGATGCAGATGTTGACTTTTTAATTACACAGGGTCGTTTTCAGGCACACCTTCCCTAACACAACAACACCAGCAGAAGCGCAGGTTAATGTTTCTTTATGCTGTGGATATCCAAAAGATAATTTTTAATTACTCTCCAGGTAGAAACAGTCGTGCCGGCTTGACTCATGCATGATAAGTGAGAACAGGATGAGGAGAAACAGATGGAATGTATGGTAAAAAAAACTGTCAAACTGAGGCAGTAAAAAGTCTGAAGGATAAATGTGGATGGAAGTTGTTTTATGTTGTCTTATGTATGTTGTCTTTGTTCCTGGTGGCCTTCCTGATTGTTCTCCAGCAGTGTCTTGTTAACCTTGTCAGTCCTTGTGTATATAATGCCCTCATTCTTCTGTAATGAGTGGAGGCAGCTTTCTTAAAAGAACTCAAATGAAAGACAAGAAACTAGAAACTAGAGAACAAGAAAACCAAGAAATACGGAAAACCGGAGAACAACAAACACTACAGGTCAAGAACCTACCAAGACACAGAGAACATGAGGGCATTATGTACACAAGGACTAAGGCCCTGTTTCCACCTTGTATTAAGATGCGTTTCAGGTGACCCGATCACATGTGGTCAAGTGAGACACATTGCTGTTTACACCTGGTTACTTATATGCGTCTCCTGTGACCACTTGTGTTTGGATTTGGAGGGGAGGGTCTCTGTTTCATGACGACATACATTAATCACTACGTCAGTGCGTTACTGCATGATATTAAATCACAACAAAGTAAGAAAAGTCAAAACACGAAAAAAATGGTGCGCTGTTTCTCCCAGACGCGTTTGAAATTTAATCTAAGCACAAACACTACATGTCATGCAGAATTATCTGGTATTTTAGTGGATAACCTGTATTAAAGGAGCTTCAGGTGTTCGTGCTTCTCTTCTGTGTTGATATCAGACACACTAAAGGAGATCCGTGACTGTGTATGTATCCACTTTTTTAAATTTTACGATCAGACGGTTATGTCCTTTTAAATCTGCTCGTAAACGGCAAAATTTTAACTTTTTTGTTTTAGTGCAGCGGTTGATTGACAGGTGAGGGTGGCGCTTCACTGCTTCCACGACGCATACAGGACAGATTAGTGTTTACACCTCAAATGCGATGTGGACACATACATTTTTGACCACATTTGTATGTGGTTTCTGCGATTCGATCACAAAACGTTACTAGACCAGACCGACTGGTTTGAGTTTTTCTGCAATTGCTGATCTCCTGGGATTTTCACACACAACAGTCTCTAGAATTTACTTCGAATGGTGCCAAAAACATAAAACATCCAGTGAGCGGCAGTTCTGCGGATGGAAATGCCTGAATGGGGTCAACAGAGAATGGCCAGACTGGTTCGAACTGACAAATTCTACGGTAACTCAGTACGGTAACAGCTCTGTACATTTGTGGTGAGAAGAGTAGCATCTCAGAATGCTATTCTGAGATGCAGGTTGGCGCTGTTTTGGCAGCACGAGGGGGGCCTACACAATATTAGGCAGGTGGTTTTAATGTTGTGGCTGATCAGTGTAAATAAGATACAAGGCTCCATCTGCGAAAAATCTATATTTAGACTGTCATATAAATTATTTATCATGAAGAGTCTATTTTGTGGATTTCTCTATGGAGCAGGTTAGCCATTGAGAGTAAGGTACTATGGCATTGAACACTGGTAAAGGCTGACCCACTTTCATGGTCCCTAAAACTCAGGACTGATGCAAGCTAAACTAAAACTTACCTGGCTAGCCACATAAGCCAGCTTCATGGTACAGGCTGCTGGTCTCCCAGCTTGGCTAAGCTGGTTTGCTGGTCTTAGCTGTTCTCCCAACCAGGCCACGAAACCCCCCTCTAACACCAGCAAAATAGACCAGCCTTACCAGGCTGAGAGACCGGCTAAGACCAGCAAACCAGTTTAGGCAGGTTTTCCTATTCCATTAAAAAAAAAAAATTCAACAGCTCTGAGCTTTCTCTCCAACATGGAATGCTGTATCATATCAGCCCTTGGCCTGAGGTTGCTCTATCTGTCTCAGGTAGCATTTTGATTACCTTTTGAATGGGAAATGTATAGCTGTGTTGTAATACTCAAGCTCATTACTCCTGAGACCTTCTGTGACCTGACATTGCTCAATTAAGTGTCGCCTGGCCTGTTTTTACACCTGTGTTCTGTAAATGTCACACTGTTTCTGCCAATGTGCAGGCATTTTTACATAGAAGTGTAGAAGAGTGTGGCCTTGCCACCCGTCAGACACACCATGTTAACCTGCCACTGGTGTAGTTTTATTTTGGATGACTTTGGCTTATTATAAATAATGGAACATTCAGAGCTTGTGCCCTGTTCACCTGGCACTGGGCTATTTGTGTGGGGCGAGAGAATGCATCACTGAAATGTGAAAACTGTTCAGGTTTTTATAGCCTATCAAAGTGACTCACCTATTTCAAAAGGCTGAATGCCACTACTGCTGTAGATATCAATAGAATAGTGTGGAATTTAATAGAACAGAGTAGTTTTTGATTAAATAAAACTGAATAAAGAAATGTGTTGAATTTTTTTGCAGTGTATAATAATAAGATAGAATAGAATTGAATTGAAAAGTCCTAGTTCCCAATGTTTTTTGATGAAATTCAACACAATAAAGTAGTGGGTTGCATTTTGTTTTTTTTGTTTGTTTTTTTTTTTTTTTTTGCAGTGAATAAAATATAATAAACAAATATAATACAATAGAATAGAATAGAATAGAACTAGTTACCTAAGTTTTTTTGATTAAATTAAACAGAATAAATTAGTGGGTGGTTTTTTTTTTTTTACAGTGTAGAATAGAATAGAATAGAATAGAACTAGTTCCCTATGTTTTCTGATGAAATTAAACAGAACAAATTAGTGGGTGGATTTTTTTACAGTGTAGATTAGAATAGAATAGTCCTAGTTCCCAAATTTTTGGTGAAATTAAACTGAATAAAGTAGTGGGTTGAATTGTTTGAAGTGCATAATAAGATATAATAGAATATAATTGTCATGGAAGTTCTATATACTGACCCAAGTAAACCTAACTCCCTAAATTACCTGACTAACCTGCTGGTCTCCTAGTTTCCCAGTCCACTGGTACCTTTTTCTTAAGCACATTGCAACTCAGAGTCCACTCTCATATCTAGACTTATGCGGAAGCATAATAACTCAACCCAGACTCCAGTTTCTGCTTTGCTCGTTTATTAATACACGGCCGGGGGTTCCATCAGACGCAGCTGTGGAACTCACCCAAGAAAAGTTAAACACAAGCTTTTATAGATGATTTTACATGATCTCTCCTGGTACTTGTTTGCTTTATTCATATTGGATATAGGTTAGTTAGAATTAGCTAATCATCTTGGCAAGAGATCAACATTATGAAATATAGTTATTAAAAGAGAGTATGATGAAAATTACTGTCATTGTTAGCTGCATATTCCAGTACATAAAGTTCAACAATGTCAGTGTAACATGGTTAAAATGGGAGAGGAGGAGGTGGGAACCAGCTGAACAGTCAAAGTAATATTTAATCTAAACAAAAAGACACACACACAAATACACACATGGCAGATGCGTGTGGCTCTCTCTCTCAAACTGCCACATCCTGCTGCACTTATCTCTCTCCTCGGCTGCGCACCGCCCTCCTCCTCGTCACAGTCAGGTTTGCATTTTCAGTTCCCCTTAAAATATTCCACTTGCACTGACCGTTCTTTTGCTCCCCTTCTCAGCTACCTTTCATATTTAAGCCCAAAATTTGCTATTGCAATCCTCCCTTTGATCGCTATTACACGATCGCCTATTTATTGATTACTTAACCTTAAACGGTTTCCTCTCTTACCCCTCCAGACATTCTCTCATTCACTTCATCATACACAACATCCTTCTCTTTCTCATTCATCCAACTGTCAAAAACATTCTCTTGCCTCATAGCAACAGTATAGGATCTAACTGGACATAATGTCCCTCTCTACATAGTTTCATTAATCATTTTCCCCACACATGCACGAATACATTTTGCAGCACATATGATGACTGCTCCTGCAATAAAGAAGATTAGCAATACTGGCATCAAAAACTTCAATATCAGTCCAAGTATATTACCAAACATATCATGAAAGAACTTCTTTATCCAGTCCCATGAATCATTGGGTTTCTTAGCCTGTTCATCCTGCCATAAGTCATCTTGCACCTTTTTCATATCTTCCAACACTTTAGATATTTTGCTTCCATCTGCATCATTCTTTTCCAATTTTTTACACACACACCTCCTTCAGATAAAATTCCATCTAATACCATTCGGTTTTCGAGAGACGTTTGTCTGAGGTAACCTATTTCCATTTTCAAGAAGGGTTATAGCCAATTTAGTGTCGTTCGCAAAACAATATAGTTCGTAATGGATTCTGTTAATCCAATTCATCAAATTGATAACCGCATTATGAATTACGAAAGCCTTCCAAAATTGGGACGATTGATCAACCATGCGATGTTCCGACTGGATGTCGACTATATCATGTCTCCACCAAGTATCATCTTTCCGTCATTCTAAGGCACATTTCTTTCACACTGTCTCCACATACCCCACTCTAATTCTTGCTCTAAATTTGACTAAAGCACAAGAACCTTTCCAAGATTCTGGTTACGCCGGATAGGCTGTCTGTCCGTACAACCAATAATAATCGAGTAAATGATTCGCCCGGCTAGCCAAATGGTCTCCCATTTCAGTGGTTGGTTCACAAATTACATTACGGATATTCTTGCAACCCCTAAGAATTCCCAATAATTTTATCCCTTTGTGCGAATGATAACAGGTTTTAAATTTGTGTCCTGAGTAAGGCCAAACTTTCTTTCCCCTTCAGTCTCTAGTCCTATGCCTCATCTAGTCGTTACGGTTACATTTGGGCAACTCATCGCCCTTTTGAAATGATATGCCACCAGCATTTTAATGTGACTCAGGACGCAACATCTTTCGCAATCGCCTACTGGTTCAGGAAACAACGGATATGGATATGCTGTTGAGAAGGACGTGTGCACATACGTAATTCTTTTTAGGCTCATATTTCTTAGCAGTAGGCCTATAATTTAGAAATACTTTCAAAACAAATTAGCTCATGGTAATGCTGTTTGGTGTTGAGTGGTCATGATGAACAAGCACTTCTCTTTTACTCTGAATGAGAACAATAGTTGGATCTAATAAAGGCAACACAATTATCAATAGCAACACACAAATGAATACAACAATTCCAGTGGTGAACTTGAACCATCTGTTGGCCCACATCTGCTCCCAGGCGCGTTGATTATCCGGAGGACCCCACAGACCCCGCAGATGTTCCATCTTCAACAGGTACCTTTTTGTACCAGCCGGCTTATAGTCTTTGACTTTTATTTTGTCTGATGGGGTTTGCAGTGGGACTCGTGAATCCAGGTATCACGCTCTGCAATCAAAACCGCAGTGTTTGTGGTCAGGCCAACTTTGTATGGACCCAACCACCTTGGGTTATGCATCACCTTCCTCCGGAGGCCCTCGAATCACTGCCCTGGTTCATACAAACGTAGTGACTCAGCATCTTGGACTGGTGATGCGGCCTTAACATGTAAATAAATAGCTTTGATAGTTCTGGTTAAAGACAACATACTGTATAATTTTATGTGGACTGAGGGCTGTCCAAGCTCCCTTTTGAGCTCGCATGGCCATTATTTGACACAATTTGGTTTTTACAGTCGCACTTTGAGGGTGGTAGGCAAAGTGAGTTTTCAAATTTATTCTCAATCTGTTTGCCAATTCAGAAATCACTTTATCTACAAAGTGAGTGCTGTTGTCAGAAGATAATTTTTTTAGGCACTCCCTGTTTTGGAATGACTTTACCTTCGCCGTCTTTCTACATGAGAAACACTCAGCCCACTTATAAAACATCTCAACAAAATCACAAGAAAATATTTATGCTCTCGACACGATGTCAGCTCCATCGTTATGTCCTGAAAAGAAAAATAAGGTTGGGTGGACAAAGTAAGATTGCTTACCTTGCCATCCCACATTATTCGCTGCACATATACGAGAGCTGTAAAAAAATAAAAACATTAAAAAAAAAACTCTCACTGCTCTAAATCCTGGAGCCACCCAGGATATCTCAATAAATGTCATTATTAGCCTTTTTTTTTTATTTGTATTTTTATTTATTTTTTTGATGCATGTTCTGCTCCATGGGCCCATTTTTTTAAATTATTTTTTTGGATACAGCTGTTTTGGTAAAATGATTTGGCAAAAAAAAAAAAATTCTTGTTTGCCTTAATGACCCTTTAGACACCATCTTCCACTTTCACTCTCACACATCTCACTCTCACACCCCCCTCTGACCAAGACTTGGTCAGTTTGCATGCTTTGAATTTCAACCAATTTTGATGGTTGTTGTGCATCATCGGAAATCGGGCATGTAAAAGTCAAACCAGGTGTAGGTCGACATTTGAATAAAGTGCATTTTTTTAAATGAATCTGCAAATTAGTTTCCTTTGAAACTTCATCACTGCTCCTTTGTGAAGAGCGCATGCTTACGGATCTCATTTTCTTTAGGAAATAACAGATTCTTTAGCAATTTATTAATTTAAAATGTGATTGGTTTTCCTGTAGCCGTAAGAAAACCTTAAGCTTGGTTAGGAGGACATTTTTGATTACATCAGCAGAGTGTGAACTGCATGGGGAAAATGCACATTTGATGGGTGGAATGCCACCAAGTTTAAACATGACAACACAGCTTCGATGGCAGCAGCTACTAAATGGTAAGCACTGTGGCATTCCCCGTGCAGCAGTGTCTAATCATTTTGAAAAGTATGCATTTGGGTGACGTCAGTTGTCATGGGGTTTAGTTAGAAACGCAGACATGAACCCCTCTTTCTCAGAATCAAATCGATTGAACAATTTGAATACTCTGGCAGGCCTAGATATAGTGCAGTTGAGAGAGCCAATTTCAATTGCTCAAATGCAGAATGTCATTCTCCTGTCCAATTTTATTTATCTGTCCTTTTCTGTAGCTCATGAGCTGCTGTAAAAAGAGGATTGGATATCTCATAAATTTTGTTCTAGAACACCAGTTTAATGTGGCTAAGATTATTCAGCCTTAACAATTATCCAGGGCCTGCAATACCCTGTACTTTGGAAAATTATCATCTAAAGCTCTAGTTGTTGTTTTTGGTACATGTAAAATTACTTTTTATTCCTTTACTGCCTGCTGATCAAAATCATCCCTCGGGGTAGGCACATATTAGAGGTCTTGTTGAACAAGACCATTTATATGCTTTTGACCATTTCCTGTTTAAAGGAGGAGTAAGGCTTAACATCTGTCTCACAGGCAGTCTGAATCATTAAACACAAGAACAATTCATTAGCACATTAGATGAGAGCCCTACCACATGGCGGTACGAAACCTAAATTAATCAAAAGTTCCACAAAAAAAACATGGAAGGTTCAGAATTTAGTTCATCCCTGTGGTATCCTATCCACATTTGACCTAAAAAAAGAATCAAATTCAAAACAGAATTGGTTATCTTGTGTGGATAGGGATGGAGAAAAAACAAAAATATTCAGGAAAATTATCACAGAAAATTATTCAGAGCATGGCTGTACGGTCAGCAGATTGTGTGTCACCACAGTTCTCAGGGGATGCATTCTAGCAATGTAATTTGGTCCTCACGTGGTGTTATTACGCTGTCCCCAACTCGGTTTCATTTTTGATCGAAAACATCGTCAGACTGCCTGCACACTCCCATACTCTGAAAGAAAGGATAGGTTTTAGTCATAATTTTCAGAAGTTCTAAAATATCTTAGTAGACCTGTTCTGATGACCACATCCATTTTCCTATATTCAGCTAATTCCTTTTGGGTCTACCTATTAATACATCTGGGTATTTACTCTCCTATCAATATAGTTTAGCTTTAAGGATATTAGTGCAACAGAAAATCAGAGAGCTGCTGTGAGACCAGTAAATAACTTAAAAACAAGCTCTTGTTTTGTTTTTCATTATTTGTTCAGAGTCTCTTGTGTGACCTTCTTACCAAGATGTACCGTGACAGCTTACTGTGTTTTGTTTCAATTCATTTGAAAAAGAAAGTCCATGTGTCCTGTGTGGTTGAGGGGTTAGCAGTTGGGAGTTTAGGGTAGGTCAGGAGACCATTGAGATGGCCACCAGGGGGTGAGAAGTTGAAATTCTTCATCCCTCTTTGTCTGTTCTTTGTTTTGAGGGACTATAAAAACTTGATTTTGTTCTTCTGTGAATTAGCATTTCTTCTGCATTTTCCTTAATGGACCAAGAGCAAAGTTTTTTCTGGTCTACCACAACAGTCTCCAATATCAAGTTCACCTTAAGCTAAATATTGGAGTGTGGTTTATTCTGTTTCTTTTCAAAAATTCATCTTAATATCTCTATATGTTCAGCTGTTGCATTTTTATTTTTTATAGGCATGATAATTACACATAAACCAATTTAAGATTCTCAGATTAAATTTATTTTACTGAGTTAAAAAATGAAACATATTTTCATACCTTATTATATTTACTTCCCTGTCGATATGTCTCTGTGTGCATGTGCACACTCAAGTATGCACACACACCCACACTCAATTTTTATTTAATTGATTGACTACATACCTAATATCATCTTATTTCTGAAAGAGGAAAGGAAAATTAGTTTCAATAATGGCATAATTCTGTGTGTACACCGCTTTTGCTCTAGACACAGAAACACACAAAAGAACACAGAACCTTCTTGAGGCTCTGAGGCTCGAGCCACCAACAAAACATCAGATCTGGATTGTTGAGAGGCTTTTCAGGTAAACCTGTCCTCTTGTCTAATTGTCGCCATCATCCTCTATCGAGAAGATATATGCTCGGTTTAGCATGGTGCACCACTTCAAAAATGACCCTTGACATGGTCAGAAAAAACTTTTGGTAACACTTTCTATGGAGCCCATATTTATAATTCTTTGTAAAGGCATTATAATGCATTAGTAATGTATCATAATACACCTTATAATATGTTATAACGTCTAATAAATAATTTTAACCACAATTATAATACATTATAATACTTACCTATTCATAGAGTATAATACATTATAACACAAGCAACATCCAATTTTATCTGCAGAAGTTATAAAGTATTATATATATTTGTAATGTACATAATAGGTATTCTATCAGGAAGACTCGCAGACTTGAGTGAAATTTAAGATGACATTTATTTGATAAATATAAAACAGAAATGTAATGTCTCTCTTTGGCGTTATCCCCGTCTGGCAGTCCGAAGAAGCTGTACTCGGAACTGTCATTTCCTGATGGAGATAGGAGGCAGGGGTGAGGAGCCTACCCCCGTGCAGGACGGGACTCAACTGGTGGTGGTGGGGTGGTGGAGGTTGCCGTGTTAGCACATTGAAACGCAATGTGATAGATTGTGAGCAGACTTATAAAGCATTGGCTTACATGTGATTGGCTAGGAGTTACCTAGCTAATGGTGCGATGATGTACAGCTGCTAGTCTTCCCGCTAGAACTATGCTGCGCTTACATTTCTTTAAGTAAAGTGACAAAAGTAGTGTCTTCTTATACACATCCATAAGATATTTTTAAGTGGTTAGAAGACATTACAAGTCATGCTGGAAATTATATACATTACACATGCACAAAATAATACACATTCAATGTAAATTATAAGATACACTTGTAAAGCTAAAATGTTAAAATATATCAGATGACATCAAACTGATTCTATACTGGACTCCATTCAATAAATTTACATTTTTGTGCATCTTATTTGGAGACTTATTTTAAAATATAAATAACTTTTCTTACATAAGTTTGATTTGGAATGTATTGTATTTTCCAAGTTTATCTTATGGTTGTTTATAAGAAGATATTGCTTTTGTAACTTTACTTAAAGCAGGCAAAAACGACTTATAACAGATCACGTCATAAAACCTTTTGACACTATGTAGCACTTATACAAACTTTATTAGCTTCTGCTGCGTTAATATTGGATGTTTTTTTATGTTATAATGCATTATACTCTATGATTAGGTAAGTATTATAATGTATTATAATTGTGGTTAAAATTATTTATGAGAATTTATAATTGTTATAAGGTGTATTATGAGACACTATGAATTTAGTATAATGTATTTATAATGCCTTTACAACGTATTATAAATATGGGCTTCATAGAAAGTGTTACAAAACTTTTTATCAAACACAATTATTTTTGAGGGATTTAAATTTCACAATTCCAAAACGTGCTATTCTCAATTTTGAAAGAGAAAGTGAAGTCTGGTTCCTACCTTGGGTAAGTCCTTTTGTCCACTCTGGATTTTCCTCCTCAGCTGTCATGGTTCCATATTCTGAATGTCTGGCCTGGCAAATTGTCATGGAAATTCTATATACTGACCCAAGTAAACTTAACTCCCTAAATTACCTGACTAACCTGCTGGTCTCCTAGTTTCCCAGCCACTGGTACCTTTTTCTTAAGCACATTACAACTCAGAGTCCACTGAGAGTTTGCCAGCGTCCTGCCCACAGACAATACTCACTCAATCTGAGAATATTGTAGTCTGTCACTACATGCTACCGATTTCACCATAATACCTATCTCATATCTAGACTTATGCTGCAGCATAATAACTCAACCCAGACTCCAGTTTCTGCTTTGCTTGTTTATTAATACACGGCCGGGGGTTCCGTCAGACGTAGCTGTGGAACTCACCCAAGAAAAGTTAAACACAAGCGTTTATAGATGATATTACGTAATCTCTCCTGATACTTGTTTACTTTATTCTGATTGGATATAGGTTAGTTAGAATTAGCTAATCATCTTGGCAAGAGATCAACATTATGAAATATAGTTATTAAAAGAGAGTATGATGAAATTACAGTCATCGTTAGCTACATATTCCAGTACATAAAGTTCAACAATGTCAGGTTTGCATTTTCAAATATTTCCTTAAAATATTCAACTTGCACTGACTGATCTTTTGTTCCCCTTCTCAGCAACCTTTCATATTTAGCCCAAAATTTGCTATTGCAGATTTGAATAGAATAGTCCTAGTTCCCAGTGTTTCCTGATGAAATTAAATAGAATAAATTAGTGGCTTGAATTTTTTGCAGTGTACAATAGAATAGAACAGAATACATTTTTACATTTATGCATTTGGCAGACACTTTTATCCAAAGCGACTTACAGTGCACTTATTACAGGGACAATTCACCTGGAGCAACCTGGAATTAAGTGCCTTGCTCAAGGACACAGTGGTGGTGGCTGTGGGGATCGAACCAGCAATCTGATTACCAGTTATGTGCTTTAGCCCACTACGCCACTGCCACTCCATAGAAAATAGAAAAGAATAGAATAGTTCATTAAGTTTTCTGATGATAATTCGACTGGATAAAGTAGTGGGTTGAATTTACAGTAGTGCAGAATAGAATAGAATAAAATAGAATAGTCCTAGTCCCCAATGTTTTCTGATGAAATTAAATAGAATAAAGTAGTGGGTTGAATTTTTTGCTGTGTAGAATCGTTCCATTAGTTTTCTGATGAAAATTCAACAGAATAAAGTATTGGGTTGATTTTACTGTAGTGTAAAATAGAATAGGTTAGTCCTAGTCTCCAATGTTTTCTGATTAATTTAAACAGAATAAAGTAGTGGGTTGAATGTTTTGCAATGTATAATAGAATAAAATAGAATTGAATTTAATAGAACTAGCTCCTTTTCTGATTAAATTTAACAAAATAAAATAGTGGGTTAAATTTACTGTAGTGTTGAATATAACAGAATACAACATTCCTAGTTGCCAAAGTTTTCTGAAGAAATTAAATAGGATAAAGATGTGGGTTGGATTGTTTTACAATGTAGAATAGAACATAATAGAATAGTCTGAGTTCCCAATGTTTTTTGATGAAATTCAGCAGAATAAAATAGTAGGTTTAATTTACTATTGTGCAGAATAGAATAAAATAGAATAGAATAGTATTAGTTGCCAAAGTTTTCTGATTAAATTAAACAGAACAAAGTAGTGGTTTGAATTTTTTACAATGTAGAATAGAATAAAATAGAACTAGTTCCCAATGTTTTCTGATGAACTTAGAAATAATAAAGTAAGGAATTGAATGGAACATGAACAAAATTAGTTTTGGTTGCTTTCTTTACTGCAGGTCTGGGACTGGAGAGGATGATGTGGATGAAGGAGCCAGGAAAGATCGGGGCTGTGTTCCACAGTACCAGAGCACCACTGTCCGTGTCCTCACACACTTTGAGGCTGAGCCAGAGGAGTGGCAGGGCCAACCAGATTGGCTCCTGGGAAGTGATTGGCAGGTGGATGTGACAGAGCTGGTGAGGGATTCATTAAGGGTGGGGGATGAACGTGTGGCCAGACTCTCTAAGGAACAGGTCCTGATCGGTCTTAACACTGGCACCACTAAAGTCCAGGTGAGAAACTTCAAGAAGGTATGTGTGAGTATGTCTAGTTTTTGTTCGATTGCCTGTATCTTCCCTCATTTACCATAAAACAAAACCAATTATGCAATTATGCAAAATCCTCAACACACTACTATCAGAGCTACTCAAATCTAAGGAACACAACTGAGTTACAGCTGACTAAACTGCAGTTCCCTTGTGTTTTCTCTGTAAAAGCCGGGCTGTCATTTGTCTGTCTCTGTGTGGATGAGAGATGAATTAGTTTGTGTCGTGATGTGACACGTGTTTGCCGTCAGATGACAGCTAGACAGCACACTACTGTATCTCTCTCCTCTCTCTTGTGGCTCTTGTATGCTGCCTTTCTGCAGGTCTTGCTGCTCTGTATGACAAACAGCAATGTTCTCTTATTAAGACCCGCTAAATCAGTGCTGGTCTTTTTTAATCTGAGAAAATCACAAATTTTTCCATGTAGATGTCATATACATTCACACAGACGTGCTTGAATAAATACACCTACACAATGGCCATGTGGCAAGCTGAACTGACAGTGCCATTAGAGTGCTATTTGACAGCTAAAAATATATAAGCCTCTGGCACAGGTGGAGAGAGGTTTGATTTGATCAATTTTCTGAAATTAAAATCAGATAAAAAAAAGCCAGTAATGGCTGGGATGGAATGTATGGAGAGTCTGCTTCTTTGAGAAGCTCTGTAGACTGAGATTGGCACTCACTGCCTGAAATCAAAAATCACTGAAGCTGTGAGACAGATCTATCCCTGACCCCACCACTTAGTCACGGTCAAATTACCTGTCGTCCACACTATTTTGCCATTAGAGCAAGCTTGCTATTAAAATTCAAAAGAAAGACCCACCTGTTTTTTCAGTTGAATAAGAGTAAATTGAATGACTAATAACTTGCTATAAGAGTAGGGAAAATAATTATGGTTTTAAAACAGACCAAGAATTGTTTCTGTGCAAAAGTAGACATTTGGAATAACATATTTTTAAATAAATCTAGCAGGAATCAACTTTTATCTTATAGTCCTATTTATAAAATTAGAGCACTGGAGCAGCATCTCACGCAATATTGCGTAACGCCTGAGGCTCCCCTTGCTTATTCTTATTTTATGTCTAATTAATAAATCTATTAATTCAAATAGCAAATTAGGATGAGATGAAGAGCAGAATATAAAAACTGTGTAAGAATGGTTTGTTTACATTAACATAGCTGCATCTTATTGTAGTTTGACAAACTGTTTCCAGTGAACCTCCAGGCCATGTGCAAATTATGGTTAGAAGGAAGTATGCACCATGCACACTGGTGACAGTTAAAGTCCTACTTACAGACAGAAAGTAAATGGCTTCTGACACTTCATTATAAGACAATAAATTCTGAAATATGGAGGCGGCTGCTTTTCTACTAATTGATCTGGATAGGAAGTCTTTCATCATGTTTCATGCCTGTGCATCATATATTACCATTTGGTGGAGGGCGAACAGCTGTCACTTAGACTTTTGAAATTGCAGATTATATTAAACGCATAGAGGATGTTCAAATTGTTTTATTTTTTATTTTTATTTTTTTGTGATTAGCTGAGGTTATGTTACATGTCCGACTATGTTCTTATCCAGGTGATGTCCCCATTGTCAGACTCGGTTCTGGCTGAGAGGATGATCCGGGTTCTGGATGATAAAGTCAGTATTACCGAGCTGGGGGTGCAGCTAGTCTCTGGCCTCTCACTGAACCTCCAACTCAGCCCAGGAAGCAACAGGGCCATCGTCGTCACAGCTACCACACAAGAGACCATGCACAACACTAATCAGGTGTACAGTCTTATTAGATGGTGATATTAGATTTGTATACAGTGTACTAAGTAGCCAAATGGATGTGGACGCCCCCTTCTAATTAACAGGTTTGGCTATTCCATTAATTCCAATGAAGACTGATTGTAATACTATGGCAAACAATAACATTCTTTCATAAACAGATTGCTTGTTGGCCTAGATATAGCTAAATTAAATTCGGACTCCTTACAAGAGGCTATTCCATCTAACACTTGAAGTATTAACTGCACCAGTTCTATTACAAATTGTATGCTAGTTCTCAGATCACAGTATTTTATACATTCTCAGAAATGTGCTCTTGGTCTGTAGGCTTGCTTTTTCCGTGAGCAGTTGCAATCACCATAATCACAGTCATCACAGGCAAAAAGTCAGTTAACGTGGGACGCATTTTGATTAGGAGTTGTGTTTTTTTATAGTGGATCATGCTGCTCTGGGCTGCCCACTTATTCTAAGTCATCTCACATTTTAAATCCTCTCTGATTAGTCTGATTTCATTAATCCCTTGCATCGGCAGGGGTTTCCTCTCTGCTCCATGTTGACAGACATAAAATAAGCAGACTGAACGAATCTCCAGCTGATCAGTACATTTGTTCTTTTTGAAATTTGTTTTCGGTGACTTTAAAGCATTTGAACTGTCCTGCACAGATGCATGTGTTGAGGAATATTGGCATTACCCTTCCCACAGGGGAGAAAAATCACAAATGAGATCTCTTTCCTAGACATCAATTAGATTAAATGGAGAGCAAATCGAGACTTTTGCTTATATGTCCTGATTCTCAGATTTTTCTCCTGAGAAAAAGACCTCACACGTTGCTCCTCTTGATATTCAGAAAATCTCTCAACAATGTTATATAGTATGCTCAGATTTGACTAGATACCAAAGTCTGCATTTAAATGTCAGAGGTCTCAATAGCTGCATTTCCACTATCAGGCCAAATGAGGGTGTGATAGTGCGTGCCAGGACAGTTGCATTCCCACTGTCACTTCTGGGGCTTCATCGTGCCTCCTCGGGACTTCCTCTGGTCCAACGGCCAATTACCATTGGGCCAAAGAAGGCCAACTGGGGATTGAGACAGGGTCAGTGTCAAAGGCAGAGTTTTGCTTAGTCAGGTCAGAGGTTTCAGCACCGATATACTCATTTCCCAATTTTTCATATCTAGCTACCTGTCTACCTCAACAGATCAACGGTGAATGGAGAATCGTCAGTACTGGGCTGCATTTCCCAAAAGCATCGCAAGCTTAAGTTGATTATAGAGACCACTGGCACCAATGGTTTCTATGATCTACTTAGGCTTACGATGCTTTTGGGAAACACAGACCTGGTCAGCAGATGAAATCAGGGCTTTTATGAATATTTGGGCTGATGAAAATGTGCAACGTAAGATCGACGCGGCATCTGTCGAACTAAGACGTGATTAAGTATATTGTCGCCGAACTTGCTAAGTTGTGTATCCAGTGCACAACGGTACAGGTTTGGGAACAATTAAAAAAATTGCGGGCACAGTACAGATCTGTGTTCATTTTGAGGGCTCTAGTTTTCAGAGTGTAATACCTCAGCTTGAGTTTCCCTCTTGCTTGTGAAATGGGTGGGGTGTGTGACGTTGGCACCAGGGCGGCGTATTATTTTTTAGGGCAATGCTGTGAGGGTATTGGCCCGATGATGGGAATGCAGATAGATTTTGGTCTCACAGCTCGAGGTCCGAGGCTACTGGCTCTGGCTGATCAGCTGATAGTTCTGACTCGCACTGGCCCTATAGTGGAAAAGCGGCTATTATGAACTCAAACATTTCTCATCAAATTCTTGTTGTAGAGTTATTCTGGCACATCTTCACAAAACCAACAAGGTGCTTGGAAAAAAAGAAGAGTAAAACTGAAAAGTAAATCCAGCAGCACTTGTGGAGTGGAGAATAATTCAAACTTTATTTTGCCAACACGTTTCAGCATCTAGGCCTTCATCAGGGCTAAAACAATCAAATTTTTCCAAGACCAAATTATCTGAGCTATACTATCCACAATATTTGTAAAATATATTTTATTGCTCCTCAAGAAATTTTAGGAGAAAAATCTGATTAATATTTAAAAAAGAACTGCAGTGAGTCTACTGAGCTATGAAATCCTCCTCTGGGTCTGCAAAAGAAGTTCATGTTCAAGTTCACTCATATTTTCATTCCGCCCACAGGAGTCCCTTGTCAGTGCATGGCTGCACTTCAGCGATGGCTCCATGACCCCTCTTGACCTCTATAACCCTGCACATTTTGTCCTCACAGCCACCTCTCTGGATGATCAGGTGGTGTCAGTGAAGAAAGACTCCACCTGGAGGTGGCCAGTGGTAGTGGCCAAAGGTGAAGGTCAAGGCATGTTGGTCCGGGTGGAGATGTTTGGCCTTGAGTCCTGCCTAAAAACCAAGCGGCGGACAGTTTTGGCTGTAGGCAATGCGAACGTCCATGTAAAGTTTGGCCGCAGTGAGGAAACAGAAAAGAGTGCAAAAGGAAAGAGATACAGGCCCAATGCCCCATATTATGGAGGCTCTATATCAGACATGGAAGCTGGAATCATAAACAGAGGAGTGACCACCATCAAGACTGCAATTTCAGGGAAACCCAGTGGTGACAGGCTGTCCGCTGGTGATATTCCAGTTGATTTCTCAGAGTTCCCAGCTCAAGCAGACCTTCCCCCTGGACGCAACACTGAGGAGGACCTCCTGCAGAATCGCCGTGGCCTCAGCGACTTGGAGATAGGCATGTATGCCCTGCTAGGTGTCTTCTGCTTGGCCATTTTGGTATTTCTAATAAATTGCATCTCTTATGCCCTTAAATACAGCAACAAACAGCTCCCTTTGGAGGGCCAGGAGACCATGGCTCATGCCCATGACTGGGTTTGGTTAGGCCATGATGCAGAGCTGTTGGAAAGCCAAGCAGGGTTGTGTTTGGACCAGGAGGAGCTTGGTGGCACCATGGACTCCGGACTGGGCCTGGAAGAAGGTAGCCAGCTCCTCAATGGTCTTTCATCTCAGAAGAGCATTCAGGGGCAGGTCCATAGGTCTGCTTCTGACTCTGGCTGTGCTGGGAGGGATCACAAGAGCGAGTCCTTAAATTCGCCCACCACCAAAAGGAAACGGGTGAAGTTCACTACTTTTAGTAACAGCAAGCCCAGCAATGGCTGCCCATCCATAAGCCCACTTCTCATTGGTCAGAATGACATCAAATGGGTTTGCCCAGACATCGAGCTCGGGGACTCCAAAGAGCTCCGAAATTACATGGAAAGGTTAAATGAAAATGCTACTAAGAGCACTGCATAGTCTGGGTTGTAGTTATTTATGTATTTTTCTGACAAAGCATAGCGCACCCATATGCCTTCCAGATACGGTGGTGGTTGGCCTCTACTGCACTCACATCTCACCATGAAAAGACAAGCCATTCATCTGGTCTTGTTTCCATGGCAAATGCCATGAGGGTTCATCATCATGAAATAAGGAAAATAGAGATACTGCTGAGGACGTTAAAATATGAGAACATTGGAATATGAGAAATCTTTCAATATATTTTCTTTTTTGAAGAAGAAAGAAGAGGATATTTCATTTCTATACTTAAAAAAAAGTTGTTGTTTTTTAACTTAGCACACGTAAGTCTAGGTTAATGCAGTTCACTTGGTGGTGGTGATGGTACTTTTTCATGAGTGAAGAGTTGACATTTAAACATATCAGATGTGCGCTGTGAACTGAAGCATTTCCAAGTTGAACACTGACTGATGTGAGAACACATTTTGTAAGGTTTTACATATTTTTATACATCTCTGTTCCTGTCTGTGTCTGTTTGTCCATTGTATTTCTCCAAAGACTAACTCCCATAAGTAAATGCATGTGAATTCAAAATATGGACAAAAATCAGTATATTTTGGAACTTTTTCCACCAACAGTGTGAATTAACTTGTATATACGGCAAAGGACTACAGGGAAACAGGGAGACAAATTACCTTCCATGTCTTCTTGAGAGCTGTTGAGCAAACTGTATTGATGTAGGTAGTCTTATCAATATTGTATAATATGTTGTTTACAGTATTAGAATGACAGATGGTATGCACTCAAATTGCTTATGTATGTTTGATATAGCTGTGCATTGCCTCTTTGTCTTTTTTGTTTTCCTTTTATTTTTATTTTATTTGTATTTTAATTCTGCTTAGTTATATACAGTCCAAGTACAGCATACAGGTAGCAAACATAAAGATAATCACAGCTCTTATTAGAAAAAGTAACATCTAATCTACTCAAGTGAATGTCCCCATGATTAACCTGATGCTTAGGTTAAAGTTAATTGGATCAGATTAGTTTGGAGTGTAATACACAGTTAATGTGATCAGTGCAACAGAGCCGTACATATCCTGGCAGGGCAACCATAGAATAATTTATATGTGAATAAATTGATTATTCTGACACTCTTAATCTGTATTACTGTACATCACTGTGTCTAACAGTCATAAAGAAAGTAATCATTAGTCATTTGCCCTTAACACAATTACAGATTAGAAATTTTATTCCATAAATCTTTTGTAAAGATAGTGTGTGTCAGCTAATTCCTCCTGCTGGTGTTTTGGATGGAATTGATCTCCAAGATCCAATGTCCATCCAGTGTCTTTTTTTTTTTATGGAAACATGTTCATAAAGACCACAGGAGGACAATTATACATACAGTACCAACCTGACGGATCAGCCAATTTTATGAAGAATTGTTTTTTTGTTGTTGAAGTTCATCTGGTGTTCATGATAGTCTATTGCTGATACACAATGTTGGTCAGTGATCCTATCAAGTTGGCCCTTTAGAAAATGTGATTGGATGGAGCACCTCACAGTATTACATTTG
Organism: Myxocyprinus asiaticus; assembly: GCF_019703515.2. Taxonomy (NCBI): domain Eukaryota; kingdom Metazoa; phylum Chordata; class Actinopteri; order Cypriniformes; family Catostomidae; genus Myxocyprinus; species Myxocyprinus asiaticus. The sequence goes on along the minus strand of NC_059381.1, from coordinate 14,749,574 downwards.
TTGGTCCAATTTGCCCATACATGTGATGTGTCACTGTTTGTTATGTAGCATTTTATAGCTTCAGGTTACTTTTAAGATCAAAGGAGTTGGGGCTTTTCTTTTTAATTTCATTTTCTCATTCAGTTTTATGAGCTTAAAAGCACTGTCTTTTAATTACATACTGTGTGGTTCAAAAGTCTTGAGTCCACTTGTGAAAATGCTTCTATTTTGCATTTTCCTAATTTAATATTATTTTTTCATTTCAAATTATATTAGTAGTATATGGCTCAGCATATTGAGTGAAGTTTAATTGGAAAATTTAAAATGCATTTTCAGATTTTCTTATACGGCAGAGGACTACTGGGAAACAGGCAGAAAAATTACCCTTCACGTCTTCTTGAGAGCTGTTGAGCAAATTGTATTGTTGTAGGTAGTCTTATCAATATTGTATAATATGTTGTTTACAGTATAAAAATGATATAGTATAGACTAAAATTTTTTATGTATGTGTGCTATAGCTGTGCATTGCCTCTTTGTCTTTTTTGTTTTCCATTTAGTTTTATTTTCTTTTCCTTGCTTTTTTTTTCATTCTGCTTAGTTATATACAGTCCGAGTGCAGCATATATATATATATATATATATATATATATATATATATATATATATATATATATATATATATATATATATATATTTGGTATGTCCCCCTTTTGCTTTAATGACAGCATGCACTCGAGCTGGCATAGACTTCACAAGTTTGTGTAAAACTGAATGATCCATGTTATCCCAGCATGATTTAAGAATGTTCCTAAAGAGGATATTGTGTGTTATGGAAGCTTACAAAGGAGTTAAGTTGCTCAATGTCTCAAATTTATTTATTTGATTAGTGACCTAGAAATAGTGCAGAATCTTTGTTTTCTTTGTTTACAAATGTTCAGTCCTAAAATTTATTTCTAGGTTTAAATTCAATTTTGAATCCCAGATTTTCAATGTAGACTTGGGCTTTTGAACCCCATTTTATCATTTATTATTATGAATTACATAAAAAAAAAAAAAAAAAAAAAACAATTATGCATTACATCATTGCATTTTTCTATTTGCATATTAAATAAACTACCACCTCCTGCCTTACCACTTTTTTACCAGTTGATGGAGCTCATTTCTAACCCCAGTTGCCTCAAAGGGGACATTTGTGATGGTCATTCTTCTTGACAGGCACATGACCTAAGACTATAAATAAAGGTTATATGTTTAAGACTGCTGTACTACAAGTGTGCAAATACAATGTTGTGACTCAACCCTGGTTTTAAAGTAGTGGGGCCAATGATGCTCATGAAAAAGTTTTCAAAGCAGACTATAATTTTACCCAATTTAACTGCTGTAAACTATAGGCTTTAACAAGGAGTGTGTTGTTGCAGCATCAGAGCACTATGTAATTCAAAGGTTGGTACAGACACAAAAGCTCTGGGTGTGATATATAGGCTACAGTAGTCAATTTCTTTGGTCCTGCACATGAGAGGCCCATTACTGCTAAACTGTACAGGCAGGGTCCCAATGTTGGATGGTACTGTTCCCTCCCCTGTGAGACAGACCACACTGATTAAGGATTTCTGCTGTGAGTCTTTCCTCCATGTTAATGTGACTACCATGCAACTCTTCAAGCTAAATGATTTTACCTATTTAACCACAAAGCTGACAATGATGTACCAATTAACTCATTCTTTATCAACTATGCTGTGTGGTTCTGCCCCATCCATCTCTCCAAATGTTTGGCCTGTCACTTGGGTACATTTGCGACACGTGTATTAAATCCATTTGAGAGAGTATTTCATTGCTTATTGATATTCCCTAACAAGGCCTGTTAATTTATCTTTTATTATGATAACCAGAATGTCAACACATAAATGGACAACAATTTCAACAGAAAACAAGCCTTGCATTTTCTCCCAGTACCTTTTCCCAGTCACTGTTGCAAATAAACAAAGGCAGGCCATTCGGCACACAACAACAAGAAGATGACTGAAACCATGCAAGTTCATTACCGGCAATCACATGTGCATTTTTATATGCATGCAGTTAATATCGCTCCCAGCAGAACAGGCATTTCTGAGATCCAAATTGAGAGGCTGCAAACTTAACCCTCAAAGGGATTCTTCTGGAATTAAGTCTGTATTCTCCTTTTATTTCAGCTGATATTTTGGTATTTGGGTCTTTGTTTCTTATGTCTCAGAGGAATTACACAAGAACATTCTAAATTAAATCATGACATTAAGCCTTGCCTGTCATGAATCTATATTAATGTGGCATATGTCATAGGCAGGTTATTATTTCCATGAAACATTCGTTTGTTTCTATGTTTTTTCACGCTATCCAGATCTTATGAATCAAAGTATGGCAGCTGGTCGGGTGAGAATATAACAAGACCTCTCAACTCCCCATTAGCTGAGTATTCACATAGAACATCTTTGTGTAATTTTGCCTTCTGCTAGTTACACCAACGTTGGCAAGGTAGTAGCATTTGTTCTGTCAAAAATGTCAGATTTGTCAGAATAATGCTTGCACTGAGCTCTCAACATATGAAGGCAATCAAATCTTCATATGTGTAAGCAAACTTACAGACTCTCGAAAAAACACGTTACTGACATAAAGCAGCTTCTCGAGGGGTGTATGTGTGTGAGAGAGAGAGAGTGATTTTAATGCAGCGGTACATACATTCTTTACATCTTACTCTGAATTCTATACAAAGGAGATGTTTATAATAACCTATATCCTATATTTAAGCAATATCACACGAGCAAGAGTGCGATATGGCCCTACATCAGCACTGCTGTGATTCGGCCGCAGGCAATCACAGTAGTGCTGATTTAGGGCCATATAGCACAATTCGAGTGTGATATTGCTTATATACAACAGTTCAATGAACAAGTAAATGTAAAAATAAATTGGAAAAACTGAGTATGGTCATAAAAAAACGCATCTGTGCTTGGAACTACTTTCTTACGCGACGGATCAGAATCTGCCGTTGCTGGTTCAAACCAAATGATGCGTTCAAGCCTTCGTTAGTAATTCCAAAATATCACTTCAAAAATAGTATCAGGGCTTGTGCTGTTTCTACCAAGTTATTGGATAAACAAGGGTGGATGTGTGTGTGTGTGAGTGAGAGAGAGAGAGAGAGAGAGAGAGAAAGATGGAGCGTGTGCCATCACCTGTTGCCACTCCCAAGCAGAGATGCTGTCAGCTTTCTGAAGATCAGCTTTCTCAGTGGAAAAATAGCCGTCCAAGCGGGGGTATTTCTCCCTATTTCGCGGTAGCCGGTGCGCAAGAGTCATTCACTATAGAAACCGCAATCTTCTCTGCCATTTTAAACAGTATGTCCTCTCCAATGTGGAAAGTCCGGTAAGAGATAAGCGCCTTGAGTTTGTGTAATTAATCAGTCTGTTGTGTCTCTCAGCCATTATGCTGAAGTTGACCGTTTAAAGCTATTTCCTAGCTTTAGTAGTGTAGTAGTAATACATGCAATCATGTAGTGCTGTTGTATGTAAACGCTGACTGACGCTGACTTTACGTCACCTAACTGGCTCATATTACACACAAAAATAATCTTTTGCCACCACCTGCTGGCTAACATATGTAATGTCAAAAAATTATATGTAAAGAGACACATATACAGTAGCTCTTAACACGTCTGCACTGCTCTTACACTTTAGTTTAGAATGTAACGAACACAAGCGGAGTGATACACACAGTGAAGCGTCCGAGCGATGATGGTGTGAGACCATCAGTACTCATGGAACGTCTCTCGTCCAATCAGATTCGAGGACAGGAACTAACTGTTGTGTGTGTGTGTGTGTGTGTATATATATATATATATATATATACCTAAAATCAATAGTTTTATATATTCCCATCATTTTATTTTTTTTTTTTCAGCCCTCCTATGGTATTGAAAAATGGTACCTCCCTTTGGTGTTCACAGTTATTTTTGACTGGAAGGGTCAGATGTGTAACCTTTTTTTTTATTTTTTTATTTTTTTATTATTATTATTTAAATTTTTTGGATAATGATGATGATGATGATAATTATACCATTACTTCTTCCCTAAAGTAAGAACAATAAAATAATGCATTTCTTTTTATGCTATTTTGATCTCATTTACATGTACATTTCTAAATTTTACCATTAATTTGCATATACAAATAAGCAAAAAAAAAAAAAAAAAAAAAGATTCAGAACCTACATTTCTATAAGTTGGAACATGAAGAAAATATGAGAATTTGACATAAATTGGAGGCAGATTGCTGCCATCAGATGAACAAAATATAAATGACTTGAAAACCATGTCATGCCAGTTACATCCAGTAGATTGCTGTAGCCACCTACTGTGTAGTCTGATAGCTTGTTGTAACCTGATTTTATATTATATCACAAGATATGCATCTGGATGTATATTAAGACATTATCAAACTATTATTTGTCAAAGTTTAGCATTTTAAAATTGATCTGAAGTGACAGTTTTTGCAGTTATTGTCATTGTGCTTGCAATCAAACCTGACCATGGTCTTACAAAGAGAAGACACAGAATAAGCATTTTTCTACCAACAATGTATTTAAAACATAAAAATGTAATAACTCAAATTCATATAATGTCAAGAAAATGAACATCATGAAACAGAAATGAACTGCAAAATTCTAAAAATTCAGTTAGATTATACTGTAAAACAGAAGAATCAGGGTAAAAATTTTGTAATTTCAAACTTGTAAAATGTATTTTTCAAGTGTGTGTGTGTGTGGGCGGGTTTAATAGTTTATGAGGCCTTTTTTTGGTTACAAACTGGTAATTACAAGGGTATTATGCTATAAATGTGGTTTATGAGGACATTTCTAGTGTCCCCATAATTTAAATCGCTTAAAAAAACATACTAAACGATGTTTTACTGAAAATGTAAAAATGCAGAAAGTTTTTTTATGAGGGTTAGGTTTAGGGGTAGGGTTAGGGGATACAATCTATAGTTTGTATAGTATAAAAATCATTATGTCTGTGGAGAGTCCTCATAATGATAGCTGCACCAACATGTGTGTGTGCATGTGTGTGTAAATAGACTGTAATGCCAACAATGACCAAAAGTAGCTGTAGAGCCCCACTTGTTGATGCCCTGGTTCTGTGTGTGTGTGTTTGTTTGTTCTGGATTGTGAGTGTGTTATCATCTCACCCCTTTATTTCTGAGTGTACGTGTTTAGCATTGTGACTGTTTTTTTTTTGTTTTTTGTTTTTTATCAATGTAAAAAAATAAAATAAAATAATAGCTCCATGTTACAGTTTCACCAGTTAATTTTTTTGCGGGAGTGGATGTGTATATTTTGTTTTAGAGTCTCACCCTGTAATTTCTGTCTGTTTTTTCTGCATTGTGGCTGATTTATTGATTGTATTTTACAGATAAAAAAATTTTCTGATGACAAATGGAAGAAAAGTCATCAAGTCTTGTACTGCTCAGATAAAGGAAACCAATTTTATTAAATGAGGAAAATTTATTTTGGTAAAAAATGACAGAATAACATAGGAGGGTTAATTACGTAATTCGCAATGCCTCATGGGATTGTAGAGTGCCCTAGTGAAAAACGGTAAGTACCTTTCTCATTTTGCCTCAAAGTTTATTTTTTGATTCACCTCGGAGCTGGTTGCTTTGGTTCATGGCTTACAACTAGGGGTGGAAATCACAAGGTAACTGGCGATATGATATAATATCGATATTTAGGTCATGATACAATATTATTGCGATTATTTTTGGTGTATTGCAATTCTAAACTATGATATATTGTGATATTTCACTCAGTGCTTCTCATTCATCTTCAATGGACTTAAGAGAACTGTTTCCAAATCACCAAATGCATTTGTAAATTAATAAAAGTGCCAGTTTACAAAACAAGGCCAGTTTATTTCCTAATATTTATGTACAATGCAAAGCCATAAGCATAAAAGACCATAATGGTTCCCTATTTCTGTGGTTAGGTCAATGTAGATAGTCTTTCTAAAATATAAATTATAGTATTTATGAATACAATAGAAGCCTAAACACATTATTTATTACAACACAGTTTCAGTACACAAAAGTATAATAGATTTAATCTAAAAGGTTAGCCTATTTTATAATACTAACATTTTTGTCAAAATGCCTGTTAATATTACTACTGTAAAATTGTGATAAATTTTAGTAAGGGAGGGTTTTTGTGTAAAGCATGATAACCACCTTCTAAGGGACTGTTGTTGAATTCCTAGATCGATTTGGCCAAGAGAAACATTTTGCCCATCAGCACAATATTAATGTGGAAAAAATTAAATAATAATAGTATATTTGGCGTGCAAATATCTATACAATATCACAAGGAAAAATATCACGATACTTTAACATATTGATATTTTTTCCCACCACTACTTACAACTCTATTATGGAGGATTTTATGATAAGCATGCAAAAATTGAATGGGAACCCAAACGGCTATTAAAGTGTCGGGCATTGTTGCACCAGAGAATCTAGTGCGCATCCATCTTAAAATTTTTGTCTTGGAACTTCTGGTCTAGCCGTTGCTCTATGGTGTTGATGTCAAAGTGTAAGCAAAGTGGTTTTACAGGTTGTAGAGTTGCCAAAAGTTACAATAATATTTTAAAGTGTTCAGGAGATGTCATAACTGGAAGCAGAGCAGGGAGATTTTAAAACAAGAGCACTTCATTCATAAATCCGTAAGATCCTACGTACTGATATGCCTCCATGCTCATGAAATGGCAAGAGACAACACAAAGTCATAAACAATATCTCTGTACGACACCTCTGACCATCTTCTCATGTCATTCACCCATCGCGTTATAATTAAAGTCACTAACACCTCATTGGCATTTTCACATAGTAATGGGGTGGTGTAGACTCATACCATCAACTCTTGGTGAAAAATACTTTTGGTGCTCCCACACATAATCCATTTTCACAGTAGCTTCAATACAAACAGGAAGTAGATGACAAAATCCAGAAGAGCGGAGTGCTGAAAAGGGGAAAAACGTGTAGAAAACAGACTGCCGACACTTATTAGTGATTATTAGAATAAGTAGTCTAATATAGCCTAGTAGTCATCATCCTAAAGCCCCATTCACACCGCCGGTGAAATCATGCAACAAAGCGACATGACTCAGTTTCAATGAGAGCAGAGCGACTTCCGGGCAACACAAGCTGCAGTGACCACTGGTGACAGAAGTTGCTGTGACGAGCGACAAGACAGTTGAGAAAATGTAAACTTGACGATTGACATTTGGGGCAACTACCAATGAAGGTGAAGCTAGCTCACGTCACCCGTCTTCAGGCAGTGAGTGTGCCAGATACTGGAATCGAGTGCACTGCAGGCAAGACGGAGAGGTTAACATTTTCTGTGAGCGATTTCACTGTTTTATTTAATTTGTCTGTAACCACATACATGGATATAGCTTAAAAAAAAAATATGTGTGGAAAACCGTGTCGGTATTCTGAGTGAGTTTGATTCATACATTGATAGATCGTTCATCTTGTTCATGATATGATGCTTTGAGCGCTGCTGCAGGTTACATAAAAACACTAAAAACATTAATTTTTTTAAGCAACAGAATGAATTCCTTGTCAAATTAGAATGATATCTTGGTTTTAACGGCAGTATAATATGTAATCAGAATTTCCAAAGCTACTATGGCCAGATGTGCAATCCACAAATAACATTAAAGTGACAGCAGTACGAACGTCCACCAGCGACACAGATCGCAGAGTCTAGCCACACCGAGCAACAATGTAGTTTGCGGTGTGAACGGGACTTAAGGGTTCGTTTGCACCGAATGCCTCACGCTAAAAAGAAAAGCTCAAGGAATGTAACCAAACGCAGGTGTCGCTTTTAAAAGTTGACGTTCTTTTTAACCTGATACAGCATCTAAAAAAATGCAGCACTCCTCTGCATGTTACATGTATAACAATAGGAAAAACAGCACAAACAGACTCAAACACATTTGGTGTGATTTAACCATGTGAAATAGCAGCAACAGTATAATGATAATAAAAAACAAGACATGTTAAAAAACAGTTACATTTATAATTATCAGAAAAGGTTCTTCCGTCAAGTAATATAGTTCTTAATCCTTACTGTAACTGAATGTAGGCTGTTTGCGGCAATATGACAGATAATATAAATAGTCTATATCACTTAATATAGAATGTACTCTCACTGGTGTAATTATAACAGATTCGAACGCAGCTTGTCCAGTCAGATTTTAGAGTCAGATCTGTTTAATAATGCATTATAGCTTTAATTTACAGTTGCCTTTATCACCAATATCTAGTTTGCTCAAGTCTATAACTTCACAATAAACCTTTCAAGACTATCTCGTAAATGTCCAGAGAGTAGTGCATCATTTACCGACAGTGTTGATTTATGAAATATCAATCATGTTGGGAATGTGGAACTTTCATGTGGTCATTTTCACATGTATTGCACACATGCACATTTGGCTTTTATGAGTGTTGCCATAACTGGGAGCAGGTCAGCAGCTCATGCTCCATATATTCTGGATGCTTTTGCCATATCTTACATGTAAAACAACTGGCTCTGCTTTTATATGCTGTTCAAAGGACAGCGTCTCACACTTTGGCTTCTTGCAACAGCATGACAGACCATAGTAAAGGAGCTGATAGAAGCAGAGCATACAGAAGAAAAGAGAATCATTGAATCACAGTTGAGTATTAAACTCCATTTTAGTATTAAAGCTGAAGCAAAACAACAATCAAGAAGCTTGGAAATTGGTTTTATTGTTGTTTTTCAGGTTAGTCGTTCAAAGGTTCCATTGCAAGTTCCATGTAAATTACTACTTTATTTAAACATTATGGAAGTCTCTTAAAGGTGTATTGTGTATTTTTTTATTTTCACATACTTTCTCAAATCCCAGTTTAATGTGTAGTCAACTATATTGGAAGACCATCCCCCACCCCACACCAAAGGCTTGAGTTTGGGGCGGGACTATCTGTTTGTTGCAATTCCATTTGCTGCAGCTAGAGGCACAAAATACATCTTTCCCCCTTAATATCTATTGACATTTGAAATTGTGTGACTTGTGAAATAGATCATGTAATGATCAGAGCTTTGCAGTAATACTATTTTATCTACTCATTTTTAAGACACTAACCTATTGTAACATGGCTCCAGGCAAATTATTAACCCAATGATTTCACCATTGATTTAATGATAGAGAGTACATATTTATATTGAGTGTGGAAGGATTGTTAGACACTGTACAACTGCAGTCAAATGAACAGAGAAGAAATATGTCTTCAGTGCAGTCTGCAGAGCAACTATTTTAAGGCGACAAAAATTGTTAGCACACCTATACACAGAGGCCTGTGGCAGAAAATGGTGGCCTGATATTTAATGGACCATACTAGTGGTCGACCGATATATCGCAGAGGCCGATATAGACGACCAGTCACGGTTCATTTTGTTGTTACGTGCCATCATGTTACTACAATAATAGACCGGTGTGCAGCATAGTGTCATTTAAACGGTCCACATATCAAAGCCACGGCAGACGCTTTTGAGCTCATAATGTTAAAGTGCTCGCCTGTTTCATTCTCCCTCTCTCTCCTAAACAGGAGAACTTGTAACTTTTAACTGTCATGTCTAATGATAAAAAGGCAAATATCAATAAAACTAATATTATATACCATCTGCAAATATGTGCATATCTTGTTTAAACAGATGTAATACACAAACCTCACAAGACTTGAGCAGATCCAGCATCCTGTGGAGCGCTCATTTATTTACTTCTAAAGCACAAATTCTATCAGCCTCTCCTCAGCAGTTCCCTGTCACTTTAACTTACTTTTCTAATGATAAAAGGTAATTATCAATAAAACGTCTTTTATTTACCGTCTGCAAATATGCAGATATCTCGTTTTAACAGATGTAATTCACGAACCTCACAAAAATCCTGCGTTTTCTTCCTGTTGAGCGCTCATCTAATATCTTCCTCTGAAGCGCGTATTCCATCAGCCAGAATCAAAACCTTAGGATCAGGATCAAGAGTTTCTCTCATTCACAAATCATGACGGTCAGTCCGTGACAATCCAAACAGGCGATCCGGGCGTTTAAACTGTCAGAAGATTGCTGCTTGTGCTGGATCAGAGACTATTTAGCAGAGACGGGCCACTTCTATTAAAATGAATGGGACAAATTTGAACACCCAACCAAGAGGCTCTAGCGCTCAACGGATGTAGAAAGGAAGTCCCGCCTTACTGGTAAAAGAGCCAATCACCTTTTAGATACAGACATTGCCTGTCAATCATCTCGAGAACGCGCTTGCGCATTAGCGATACGAGCTGGGAAAATTGTGTTTTTTAGCATAATCTGGGGTAAATAAGCACAATTTACGATACCAGCGTTGTCAGATTTTACTGCTGATTTGAAATATTTTCTGTGATTGTAATCTTGACCAACTGTTTTTAAGATTTCGGTGTTCCCCATTCCCCCAAGTAGATAGGAGCTGCACTGCCATGACTGGAAATAGTCTCCCGGGAGCATTCCAAAGATGGCCGCCAGTGGACTGACTTGCTAGAAAGACTGGCTAGATCCACACGAACGCGTGAGTGCATCTTCAAAGTAAAAGCGTTTAACTTGTGCTATAAGTAAATGTCTTATTCACTATGTACTGTATGTACAACTGGTTTGATTCTGTATTTTTTGAGAAAATGTGATTGCTAACTTGGACATGCCATCCATGGTTGCTGGACTACTGTATGTACTGTCATTTCCTTCTTCCTAATAAATAAAAAATGTCTTCATGTGCAAATATATTACTAAAATGTGATGACTAAACAGAAATCAGAAGAAACTGCTATCTACCATTTAAAATACAATATAATGTTTTTTAGATTCTTTTTTACAAAGTTAAAGTTTTGTGTGAAATTGAGTAAATATAGTGCTAAATGAGAGTTTATTTATTAATTTTTTGCAATTTTATGTTTATGTTATTTACTATATTAAATTGTGTGATATATCGGCATAGGGGTGCCACTTTTGAAGTTTTAAAATAAGGGACACTTAGATGAGAGAGGGGGAGGGACCAGTCCCTAACTAAATCCTCCACAGTTTTAGCAATAAATGTGTTATGAGTTAATATGAGTTATTAATAAAAATTGTATACCCTTTCTTATATGCTGAAATTAGAACTTTCCTGACCCCTGACTTATAAAAAAAAAAAATACATCTTTTATATGATAAAAATATATTTATTTTCATCTTTTCGATTATTTGTCTCCTTTATATTATTAATGTATACAATTTGGTTGGTTTATACTTTTTTTTTTCTTCCTTCACCTGTACTTGTCTTTATGACTCAGTGATTGTATTCATACATTGTTTGATCTTATTGAACATTTATTTAGAAAAAAATCCACAGTTTTAGCACCATTTGTGGACTTTTCAGACTGTCCTTTACCCACCATAGGCACATTTTCCAATTTATATCAATGTTAAATTAGCGATCTGGAACAATTTCACTGTGGCGCCATCTGACCAGCTTAAATACGGGACAAATAATTGTATCTTTAAATATGTGACGATCCCGTATTTTACGGGATGGGTGGCAACCCTATATTGGCATTGTATCGGCCTATCAGCCACCCTGCTCTCTGGATATCGACATCGGCATCAGTGATTCAAAAAGCTATATCGGTCGACCACTAGACCATACTAACAAGTCAGATTATCTGTGTCACTGTAGCTCTGCTCTATGACCTTACCTCAGGGCTGGCCAATAAATCACATCACTGTCCTTTGGCGACACAAAGGAGCTCAATGAAAAGCTGTAAAAACCAAAGCTATTAGCACTCAGCTCAAAAACTGCTCTTATTTTTTTCTTATATTTTTTCAAAGTGCCGCCGTTTGTCAGCTTGGGAGTAGACATTGAGGCAAATAGCAAGGGTCACTACTTTCTTGCTGTCTCTTCCTGCAGCTTTGTACAAGTGTAGATGACAAGCACGCAATTGTAGCCAGGCACAATGCTTAGATATATGTACATAAAAGTGTGTATAAATATACTGAAGAGAACAGGGCTAGTTGTTACACTTTACTCCAGTGAATATTTATTTTTCATTTTTTGAAGTTAATTTCTGGATTAGCACTTACCTTAAAATCTTGGCTACAAAACAGCTATTGAACATTGCCTAGGAGAAAAAAAAAAGAGTTAATTAAATACACACTAACCTTTAGTGACCCAATAATGGCTAGTAGCATGTTGTCACAATGGAAACTGTCGTTATTTGGGGTGAGTAAAAATATTGGTTTTCCGATGCATCGTGATCTTCATTTGTACGATCTCAATCTCGATTCTTAAATCCCAAATCGACATTTTACTCTGTGCGCACCGCTATGTGACTAAAATGTATATTGGCAACTGGCTGGTAAATGTTTAGATTTGACTTACCAGTGATTGTGTTGTATAGTGGTGGAGTATTCAGCAGAGAGATCATTTCACTGCGTGTTGAGAGCAGTGTTGGGTGTAATGCATTACTAAGTAATTAATTACTGTAATTAAATTACATTTTTGTTGAAAAAAGTATGGTATTACTCTTACTTTTTCTGTAATTTCATTACAATTACTTCTGATGTAATTTTGTTAAATACTGTATAGACTATAGAACAATTCTATATA